>NC_133336.1:16386332-16686332 GCF_042186555.1 Aquarana catesbeiana
TATTTATTTTATATATATATATATATATATATATATATATATATATATATATATATTATTTTTATTTTTTTTTTGGTAAACATTTGATTGATTTTTTTCCAACTTCATGCATACATACATAGTGGGTACAGAATAGTGACATTCATTTGACATTAAAGGATCACAGAAAGGCATACAGAGACATTTATAGCAATTAAGACTCATGTGAAGAGTATTATCGCTTTCTTCAAATAGAATACGCTCAATAGATTCTTCGCAGACAGTTTACAGATGTATAAAGCTTCTACAGAAGAATACTGATTACCCATATACCCTGACCAGCAGATTCGGTTGGATAAAGCTGTCTTTGGTAGAGATCATCTGAGATGTTGAGCTATCCCCCTTCCATTTCTGAAAAATACCATGGAGTCTGAAGGTGTCAAAGGTTAGGAGTGAAAGGTAGAAACGGACTTATCCAACCTGTGGGCCCAAGCCTGTACCTGCCCTTAATTCATCCATGGTTATACAGTATATGCTCTAATATGGAGGCTTCCAAAGACTAGATTTAGGACCGCACTACTGGATCATATAAAGAGCAATACCACAGTCTTCATTCTACAGCTATGTATACAAAGGTGCATGGGGGAGCTCATGTCCATAATGGGGGTGGTAGTGACACAGCCTCAAATGATCCACAATGGCTCAAAAGTGATATGGTCCAGAAATATTTAGACAGAATAGAGGTGGATAAAGCACCTTGACCAGATGGCATCCACCCACGTGTCGTAAAAGAATCGAGCTCCGTCATTTCAAAGCCATTGTATCTAATTTTTAGGAACTCTGTAATGATGGGAATGGTATCACTGGATTGGCGCAGGGCCAATGTGGTGCCCATATTTAAAAGTCTTTACTAAGTAACTATAGACTTGAGAGTTTAACTTCTATAGTCGGGAAGATACTGGAGAGTTTAATAAAAGACCACATAGACGAGTTCTTGCTGGAAAAAAATATTTTAAGCAACAGACAGCATGGATTCATGAAAGACAGAAGTTGTCAAACAAATCTGATTTCTTTTTATGAGGAGGTAAGTAAAACCTTGGACAGAGGGGTGGCTGTGGACGTGGAATACTTGGACAGAGGGGTGGCTGTGGACGTGGTATACTTGGACAGAGGGGTGGCTGTGGACGTGGTATACTTGGACAGAGGGGTGGCTGTGGACGTGGAATACTTGGACAGAGGGGTGCCTGTGGACGTGGTATACTTGGATTTTACAAAAGCGTTTGACACAGTTCCCCACACACGGCTCATGTGTAAGGTAAAGTCTACAGGCTTGGAAAGATCAGTTTGTAAATGGATAGAAAACTGGCTAAAAGACAGAATTCAGAGAGTAGTGGTTAATGATTCTTGCTCTGAATGGTTTGAGGTTATCAGTGATGTACCCCAAGGTTCAGTGCTGGGACCCTTACTTTTTAATATATTTTTATAAATAATATAGGGTCTGGGATTAAAAGTACCATTTCAGTCTTTGCAGATGACACCAAACTATGCAGTGGAATAACGTCCTTACAGGATGTCTCCAATTTACAAGCCGACCTCAATGGCTAATTGGGCGCCCCGTACACATGAGCGGAATTTCCGTTGGAAAATCCTTGGGCGGTTTTTCCGACGGAATTACGCTCAAGCTTGCCTTGCATACACACGGTCACACAAAAGTTCTCTGAACTTTCGACCGTCAAGAACGCCGGTGACGTACAACACTACGATGAGCCGAGAAAATGAAGTTCAATGCTTTTGAGTAGGGATGGGCCAAACACCCCCCCCCCCCGTTCGGTTCACACCAGAACATGCGAACAGGCAAAAAATGTGTTCGAACACCGTTAAAGTCTATGGGAGATGAACATGAAAAATCAAAAGTGCTAATTTTAAAGGCTTATATGCATGGTATTGTCTTAAAAAGTGTTTGGGGACCCGGGTCCTGCCCCAGGGGACATGGATCAATGCAAAAAAAAGTTTTAAAAACAGCCGTTTTTTCAGGAGCAGTGATTTTAATAATGCTTAAAGTGAAACAACAAAAGTGTAATATTCCTTTAAATTTCGTACCTGGGAGGTGTCTATAGTATGCCTGTAAAGGGGCGCATGTTTCCGTGATTAGAACAGTCTGACAGGAAAGTGACATTTCTAAAGGACAAAAAGTCATTTAAAACTACTCGCGGCTATTAATGAATTGTCGGTCCGGCAATACACATAAAAGTTCACTGATAAAAACGGCATGAGAATTCCTCACAGGGGAACCCCAAACTAAAATTTAAAAAAAATGCATGGGGCCCCCCAGATTCCATACCAGGCCCTTCAGGTCTGGTATGGATATTAAGGGGAACCCCACGCCAAAATAAAAAAAAATGTCATGGGGGTCCCCCTCAAAATCCATACCAGACCTGAAGGGTCTGGTATGGTTTTTAAGGGGAAACCCGTGCCAAAATGTAAAAAAAAATGGCGTGGGGTCCCCCCAAAAATCCATACCAGACCCTTATCTGAGCATGCAACCTGACAGGCCGCAGGAAAAGAGGGAGGATGAGAGAGCGCCCCCCCTCCTGAACCGTACCCATGCCCTCAACATTGGGAGGGTACTTTGGGGTAGCACCCCAAAGCACCTTGTCCCCATGTTGATGGGGAGAAGGGCCTCATTCCCACAACCCTTGCCCGGTAGTTGTGGGGGTCTGTGGGCGGGGGGCTTATCGGAATCTGGAAGCCCCCTTTAACAAAGGGACCCTCTGATCCTGGCCCCCCTGTGTGAATTGGTAATGGGGTACAAATGTACCCCTACTATTTCACAAAAAAAGTGTCAAAAATTTTTAAAAAGACAATAGACGTTTTTTGACAATTCGTTTATTAATGTCTTCTTCTTTCCCCGCTTTTTCTCCCATCTTCTTCTGGTCTTCCTTCGATGTTCTTCTTCTTCCTCCATCTTGTTCTTCCCCCACTTCTTCCTCTATCTTCCTCCTCTTCTTCCTCCGGTCTTCTCGTCCGGCATCTGGCTCCGGCTTCTTCTTCTCCGCTTCATCCTCCGATCCGCCTTAATGGGAGTCTCCCGCTGTGTGACGCTTCTGTTCAGGTGACAGCTCTTATATAATGGAGGGCGGGGCCACCCGGTGACCCCTCCCCCTTTGATGCACGGGGATTTCCCTATGGCTTTCCCCATGGTGTCGGAGGGGGGGCGGGGTCACGGCTACAACGGTTTAAAGGGCCAATGTACAGCTACGCCGGTTCGCAGGGACGTGCCAACCTGTCGCAGTATAATCATGGTGGCTGGTTGGCAAGTGGTTGAAAAAGCAAAAACTGACGCGTTTCGGCGTGAGCCTTAGTCATAGCTATGACTAAGGCTCGCGCTGATACGTGTCGGCTGTTTGCTTTTTAATGCTCATATGTAGCCAATACATTTTTTGCATCAAGGACTTTGGAGCTGCCGTCTCTTCTCTCTTATACATTGTATTTAATGTGAGAAAACACATTGAGCCTTGACACCTGTGCTGCAGACTGCACATTAGGATTGGATTGTTTCTGTTCCTCTTTCATCTTTCATCATATAATATAATATAATAATAATATAATATAATTTAATATAGTTCAAATAAGATATACATTCTTTAAAAAAAAAAAAAAACAATAAAAAAACTAAAAATTGAAAAAAAAAAAAGTAAAACTATACTAATAAAATAAAATGTAAATTGTCCAAAAAATATACTTTTTTTAAGCATTCTCACTGATAAATAACAATTAGCATCATACAAAAGATTGGTGTTTTTTGGGATTAGCCAGACATATTTGTAATTAATTGTTCTGAAAGTTTCATCCTGTTGTATTCTCCTGTACTATACAAGAATATTAAAGTAAACTTTAAATAAAAAAAATGTATATATATAAAAAAGAATGTTTATATTAATACCAAGTGAAGTTCAGTTTTCTGCATGAAAGAATTATAATAATATAATATAATTTAATATAGTTTAAATAAGATATGCATTCTTTAAAAAAATGAAATACAATAAAAACAATAGAAAAAATTGAAAAAATAAATGTAAAACTATACTAATAAAATAAAATGTAAAATTGTCCAAAAAGTATACTCTCTTTTTTTAAGCATTCTCACTGATAAATAACAATTAGCAACATACAAAAGATTACTGTTTTTTTGGGATTAGCCAGACATATTTGTAGTTAATTGTTCTGAAAGTTTCATCCTGTTGTATTCTTCTGTATTATACAAGAATAATAAAGTAAATTTTAAATAAATTAAAAATAAAATTTAAAAAAGAATGTTTATATTAATACCAAGTGAAGTTCAGTTTTCTGCATGAAAGAATATTAGACTGATGAAAAGGTTAAACACAGTGACTGAGGCATTTAAGACATAGCGAGTAGCCACAAAGTAACCTGCCTAGCAAGAATAGCAAACAATCAATCATGCACGCATGCAGAATTTCAATATAATATAAATTATACGACGGGCCCGCTGAGATTGAAAAAGGAGATTTTGTGAACAAAACATGTGAGTGGGGGGAAAAAAAAAAATTCCACCCCCACTTCACCACGTGTTATAGTTACTAGCTGCACTGACATTTGAAAAATGTATCCAACCTCCCGATAATGGCACCTTTTTCCTCTCCACAATGCAGGTATATAAGTGCATGGCATGAAAAAAAAAAAAAAAAAGAGCATATTTAAGGTGGTAAAAAATAGAACAGCATAGTGCAATAAAAGTTACGTGTTTTCATTCCAACCCAACAATCTGTAATCAGCGTTTGAGCTGCCCTTTAAATACGCTAATTTGTTGCACAAGTTACTGTAATCAGATGACTAATCTGCAATGTTTGCCGCCGCAACCCGCCGTTTTGTGTTTTATGAACATCAAGAATTTCTGAACGGGGCTCGGGGGTGCAGTTGTGTAAATCAAGTGATTATTTATTTAGATACCTCAACAGAACAAGATGTTGGGCGCATTTAGCATTTTTTTTTTTTCCTGCACTTAGAATCGGCCCCCCAAAATTAATTTGGATTTGAATGAATTTAAATGCCCCAAGCTCAACTTGAATTTTTGTGTTTTATTTTTGGCACTTTGAGTTTCAAAAACATTTTTTTTTTCTTTCTTTCTGTTGGAAAAAAAAAAAAAAAAGTATTGAAGTTAATTTGGGCTGTTTATGACGCAGGCACACATCCAGGATCAATGTAATGAAAAGTCTTGTATTCAGAACCACTTCCTTACCGGGCAAATTCTGGCATTTCTCTCATACATGAAAATATTTTGAAAAAATATAAAATAATAAAATATATATTACATGTATTTTTTTTTTTTTTTTTTTTTTTTTAGCAGAGACCCCAATGGCGGTCATTGCAAATTTTCTGTCACACAGCAATTTTTCAAAAGCAATTTTTATCGAAAAATAAATACACTTTAATGAATTTTGTTTGCACAAAAATACAATATATATAACCCAATTTTTTGGTAAAGAATAAAAGATGATGTTACACTGAGTAAATAGATACAGTGCCTTTAAAAAGTATTCATACCCCTTGAAATTTTCCACATTTTGTCATGTTACAACCAAAAACATAAATGTATTTTATTGTGATTTTATGTGATAGACCAACACAAAGTGGCACATAATTGTGAAGTGGAAGGAAAATGATAAATGGTTTTCAACAGTTTTTACAAATAAATATGTGAAAAGTGTGGGGGGTACATTTGTATGGCGCCCCCCGGAGTCAATACTTTGTAGAACCCCCTTTCTCTACAATTACAGCTGCAAGTCTTTTTGGGGATGTCTCTACCAGCTTTGCACATCTAGAGAGGGACATTTTTGCTCATTCTTCTTTGCACAACATCTCAAGCTCTGTCAGATTGGATGGAGAGCGCCTGTGAACAGCAATTTTCAAGTCTTGCCACAGATTCCTAATTGGATTTAGGTCTAGACTGTGACTGGGCCATTCTAACACATAAATATGCTTTGATCTAAACCATTCCATTGTAGCTCTGGCTGGATGTTTCGGGTCGTTGTCCTGCTGGAAGGTGAACCTCCGCCCCGGTCTCAAGTCTTTTGCAGACTCTAATGCCCCATACACAAGGTCGGACTTTGTTCGGACATTCCGACAACAAAATCCTAGGATTTTTTCCGACGGATGTTGGTTCAAACTTGTCTTGCATACACACGGTCACACAAAGTTGTCGGAAAATCCGATCATTCTGAACGCGGTGACGTAAAACACGTACGTCGGGACTATAAACGGGGCAGTGGCCAATAACTTTCATCTCTTTATTTATTCTGAGCATGCGTGACACTTTGTCCGTCGGATTTGTGTACACACGATCGGAATTTCCGACAACGGATTTTGTTGTCGGAAAATTTTATAGCCTGCTCTCAAACTTTGTGTGTCGGAAAATCCGATGGAAAATGTGTGATGGAGCCTACACATGGTCGGAATTTCCAACAACAAGGTCCTATCACACATTTTCCGTCGGAAAATCCGACCGTGTGTACGGGGCATAACAGTTTTTCTTCTAAGATTGTCCTGTATTTGTCTCCATTCATCTTCCCATCAACTCTGACCAGCTTCCCTGTCCCTGCTGAAGAAAAGCATCCCCACATCATGATGCTGCCACCACCATGTTTCACAGTGGGGATGGTGTGTTCAGGGTGATGTGCAGTGTTCGTTTTCCGCCACACATAGCATTTTGCTTTTAGGCCAAAAAGTTAAATTTTGGTCTCATCTGACCAGAGCACCTTCTTCCACATGTTTGCTGTGTCCTCCACATGGCTTCTCGCAAACTGCAAACAGGACTTCTTATGACTTTCTTTCACCAATGTCTTTCTTCTTGTCACTCTTCCATAAAGGGCAGATTTGTGGAGAACACGACTAATAGTTGTCCTGTGGACAGATTCTCCCATCTGAGCTGTGGATCTCTGCAGATCCTCCAGAGTTACCATGGACCTCTTGGCTCTTCTCTGATGAATGTTCTCCTTGCCCGGCCTGTCAGTTTAGGTGGATGGTCATGTCTTGGTAGGTTTGCAGTTGTGCCATACTCTTTCCATTTTTGGATGATGGATTGAACAGAGCTCCGTGAGATGTTCAAAGCTTGGGATATTTTTTTAATAACCTAACCCTGCTTTAAACTTCTCCACAACTTTATCCCTGACCTGTCTGGTGTGTTCCTTGGCCTTCATGATGCTGTTTGTTCACTAAGGTTCTCTAACATACCTCTGATGACTTCACAGAACAGCTGTATTTATACTGAGATGAAATTACACACAGGTGGACTCTATTTACTAATTAGGTGACTTCTGAAGGCAATTGGTTCCACTAGATTTTAGTTAGGGGTATCAGAGTAAAGGGGGCTGAATACAAATGCCCCCCCCCCCACACACACACTTTTCACAAATTTATTTGTAAAAAAAATGTTGAAAACCATTGATCATTTTCCTTCCACTTCACAATTATGTGTCACTTTGTGTTGGTCCATCACATCAAATCCCAATAAAATACATTTACATTTTTGGTTGTAATATGACAAAATTTCAAGGGATATGAATACTTTTTCAAGGCACTGTACCTAACATGACAAAAAGGAACACATTCACCTCATTTAAAGTCCCGGGGCGATTTCCTGTTCTCTGTACCTAACATGTTACGCTTTAAAATTGCGCACACTCATGGAATGGCTCCAAACGACGGTACTAAAAAATCGCCATAGGCAAGGCTTTAAATTTTTTTACAGGTTTATATAACCCAATTGTTTGGTAAAATATAAAAGATGATGTTAAGCTGAGTAAATAAATACCTAACATGTCATGCTTTAAAATTGTGCCAAACTGCGGTACTTAAAAATCTCCATAGGCGACACTTAAAATTTTTTACAGGTTACCAATTTGGAGTTACAGAGGAGGTCTAGAGCTAGAATTATTGCTCTGGCTATAACGTTTGTGGCAATACCTCACATGTGTGGTGCTAATGCCGTTTAAATGTGCGGGCGCGACCGACCTGTACAAATGCGTTCGCTTTTGCGTGTGAGGTGACAAGGCTGCTTTAAAATTATTTTTTTTTATTATTTCTTTTATTTTTATTTTGTTATTTCTGCACTGTCCCTTATTTTTTTTTATCACTTTTTATACCATTACAAGGGATGTAAACATCCCTTGTAACAGGAATAGGGCATGACAGGTCCTCTTTATGGAAATATTTGGGGTCAATAAGATTCCAAATTTCTCCTCTACCCCGGGAAGCATGAGATTAAAAAAAAAAAAAAAACATTGTTTTCTGCTTTCCAGGGGAATAAAACAGCTGTGCCTACATCTGTCAGAGCCAAAGTGATGTCATGACGTCGCTTCCAGGCTCCTAGGATCTTAGAGATGGCCGGGGACCATCTGGTCCGTGGCCAGCACTATGGTAACCATAGGGATGGGCCAATGGTTCCATCCCAGCATTAGTTCTGGCCGAACATTTGCCCATTTGGCCATTCGCCCCGATGAACACCCTGCAATGCACTGAGCGCTGTACACTGGTTGTTAAGGAGCGGGGCCGGGAAGCTGGCCGCTGCATCCTTAACAACAGATGAGTCATCAGCTGTCAATGGGTTTCCCAGCTGATAGCTGAAAAAAAAAAGTGTCAGTAAAAAAATAAAGAAAAAGACGGCTTGGGGACCCCCCCAGGCCCTTCCGGTCTTGTATGGATTTGGAGGGGAACCCCACGCCAAAATGTAAAAAAAAAATTGCACGGGGTCCCCCCAAAATCCGTACCAGACCCTTATCCAGGCATGCAGCCTAGCAGGTTAGGAATCGGGGGCAAACAAGCGCCCTCCCCTCCTGAACCATACCAGGCCACATGCCCTCAACATAGGGGGGGGTGGGTGCTTTGGGGCAGGGGGGCTCTCCCCCCTCACCCCAAAAAATGCAGATTTTTCTATTTTTTTTTTTAAGGATACACGGAGCTTGTTTACGCACCTGTGTGCATAGGCACATTACAATTACTGAGTTGTATTTTATCTCAATAAAAAAATAAGCCGTACTGAGCATTTTCAAGCTGCAGTGTGCAAGAGGCCTAACTGTAAACTGGTAACCTGTCAAACATTTTAAAGTGTCCCCTATTGAGATTTTTAAGTTCCTCAGTGACCATCCCCCTTTTGGATCCTTGAAGGGCAGGTCTGTGTGGGGGTTGCTGTGCTGGACTAGTGGGCTCTCGGGAGACCTAGACACACACCTCCTGTGGAGCCTCTTTGATGCCTTGGGTATTAGTGCAGATTTGTCCATACGTGACGGACCGGATATTCATTTGAATACTTCCTGTTTTGGGGTGTTCATCTACTTTGACCATCTTAAGTGCTGCTGGTAACACGGCTATATGGCTAGTAAAATGGGAACCCTGGTCTATGATTGATATATCTTCTTGAGTTATTCCCATTAGGTGTGTATTTTATCATAATCTACACCATACATGTCAACCAAGTTTCATATATGCTCCATATCAGTGAGGTGGAGTGTTTTCTCTTTTCTTGGCCTACCCTTACATCTAATGTCTCCAGACCTAAACCCTATTGAGCATCTGTGGGGCATCCTCAAACGGTAGGTCTCTAACATCCACCAGCTCCATGATGTCATCATGGAGGAGGGGAAGAGGACTCCAGTGGTAACCTGTGAAGCTCTGGTGACCTCCATGCCCAAGAGGGTTAAGGCAGTGCTGGAAAATAATGGCGGCCACACAAAATATTGACACTTTGGGCCCAATTTGGACATTTTCCCTTAGGGGTGTACTCACTTTTGTTGCCAGCGGTTTAGACATTAATGGCTGTGTGTTGAGTTATTTTGAGGGGACAGCAAATTTACACTGTTATACAAGCTGTACACTCACTACTTTACATTGTAGCAAAGTGTCATTTCTTCAGTGTTGTCACATGAAAAGATAGAAGAAAATATTTACAAAAATGTGACTGAGGGGTGTACTCACTTTTTTGAGATACTGTATATGTTTGATTGTATGTTAATACGAAATGACTGTGTCTTGTTTGTACATATACCAGATGTTTTATGATTGACATGTGGAGGACTAAGCCTCAAAGAAGCGGTAATGACCGTGAAACATGTTGGCAGATCCCGTACAAGTCATGTGATATCATATCTGTTATTTTTGTGATGTGTTCTCTACATATATTTGGGCGTTAGGTGCCTTTTTTGCCTCTTTTTTATGAACAATAGATGTATTAATAAATAAACTTTTTTTATCTTTCTAATTATGATCGGTGTACATATATTTAAAAGCCCATCTTCTACAATTCTTTTCCATTCAAGATTTTTAAGTACAGAATTTTGGCGCCATTCCGCGAGTGTGTCTATTTAGGTGGCATGTGTTATAGGGATAAAACTTGCATGCTACTATGTGTAATTTAAGATAAAATAAAAAGATAAAAATAAAAGATAAAAATAAACCATCAAGCTCCAGTAAATATAGTGAAAATAAGGAATCAAAATAAACTCCAAAAGAACAAAAGTATAAAAATGTATAATAACTGTGAAATAGCTGCAATCACTTAGTAGTGTACTCAAAAATACTGCATAAACAAATGCAAAAAAAGAGAAAGGGGAGTGGTGCGCTTATTCAATATAACGTGCCATAATTATATATATATATATATATATATATATATATATATATATATATATATATATATATACATATGTGTATATATATATATATATATATATATATATATATATATATATATAAACAAAACTAAAAATGTCCACGTAAGGCCCAATGGTAGGAATCAGTTTATATAGAGATGGATATCTCATAGAAATAACCTGATAGGAGAAAAAGCATCAATCCAACATCGACTGTAAAATTTATAGATTGGCCCGCTCACCTCCAACCATGACTGAAAGGTCAAACAAAGCGAGTTTTTTCTCTATATATGGAATTACCCATTGATGAGCGCAGTATGTGTTGATGCTAAGATTCCATGCAGCATTTTGTCCTCGCTTGGGACCTGAATGTCTTCTCAGATCCACCAGAAGGATTTGCTGTCTGATGAACCTTGTTTGACCTTTCGGTCATGGTTGGAGGTGAGCGGGCCAATCTATAAATTTTACAGTTGATGTTGGATTGATGCTTTGTTTTTTTTCTCCTATCAAGTTATTTCTATGAGATATCCATCTCTATATAAACTGATTCCTACCATTGGGCCTTACTTGGACTTTTGTTTGCATTTTTAGTTTTGTTAATATATATATATATACTCCCCGAGTGTTTCCGAGCCTTTCCGAGCTCAGCCAAGCTGTCCCCGAGTATTTCCGAGGCTCTCCAGCGCCCCCCCCCCACCTTTGGTCACATGCGGAATTGCATGCAATAAAAGTCAATGCTGAACAAATTAGTTTCTTTTTTCTTTTGGGTTTGAATACACTTTACCCACTTCAGCTCCAGCGTCGTACTGCTAAATCTATGGACCTTATGTGGTTATACCTGAATGCTGCCAGCATCTGCAATAAAAATGTAAAAAATACAGTATATATTTTTCTTTCTCCAAAAACTTGTGTTTGACAAACCGCTGCAGAAATACAGTGACATAAAAAAATTGCAACACCTACCATTTTATTCTCTAGGGCCTCGGCTTAAAGTGGTAGTGAAGTCCGCTTCGTGATTTTTACCTACAGGTATGCCTATAATAAGGCAAAATAAATATCTCCTGAACGTGCGTTGTTTAGGAGATCTTCACACTAAATGCAGCCGGGGACATCACCGGCACCAGGGGCGGCCCCATGCATTGTGGGCGCATGGGCGCCACCCCCTAACACCACCCTCCCTATCCATGTGCCCGGCCCCTCTCAGAACGCCGGGCGCATGAATTACTATGGCGATAGGGTGGGACAGTGTATTCTGAGTGTATTTTGAAGCACCTGATTAGAGCCAGAGGCTCTAATAGGCTTCAAAATAGGGTGGGCTTGGGACGCAGAGCATTGTGTCTGGAGCCCACACAGGTGTCGCAACAGCAAATGAATAGTCGATGTTGCAACACTGATTGTCCTCCCGCCCAATCGGGAAGCAGGTCTGATACCTGTCACCAGATTGGCAGATAGGACAGACAATCCTATTAGGCTCCTACATGAGGAAGGGAGGAGAGGCTGAGCGGAATAGAGGAGAGGATACCGCAGCCTGATCCTTATGTACCTGCCGGTCTCCCGCCGCTGTGTGCCTGCCGACCCCTACCTGATGTGCCCACTGATCCCCGATGCCAGTGGGGTAAGTGTTGGTGGAGCGGCAGATAGCGGGGGGGTTTGAGGTGCCACGAGAGGAAGGGGGGTGGTTGTTTGCCGCCAACCCAAACTAAAAATCACCAGCCACCACTGATCGGCACATGTGCTATGAAGGTCCGGCATACCGCGCCAGACCTTCAGAGCTCCGTTCCGGAGCCCAGGGAGCCACTCATACATACTCCCTACTACTGCCTCAAAAAAGACGTCTATTCAGGCGAAACGTACGTCAGGCAAGGCAGGAAATAGCGGTGCCATCAAGAAGCCCGTGGAGGGTGCGGGACGGATGTTATATTTCCAATACCTATTTTGATTTGCTGCTGTAAGTAGAACTTTTATTAAACTCTTCAATTTTAACTGGATACTGCGCAATGAGTTTTCTTTCTCTCATTGTCATACTGCATGATTGGTTCCCGTGGACACTTTGAGGGCTCGTATATCTGGCGGTTTCCATCATCGGGTCCCATATTGAGACTAGATTGGCTGATGTAGCCTGCACCTAGTGTGAGGGGTAATAAAGCTGACAGATGTGAGTGCTGACCTGGAAAGGTATGCAGATATTTTTGCCCCATCTTTCTGAGCACTGGGTGGTACGCCGAATAGGAATTGGAGGACATTGCGCTTTTTTCTTCTCATTCTATAGACTTTTGACGGTTCTATACATGAATTAATTTTGTTGTTATGTCAATATGTCTCATCAAGTTATGTTAATTATTTGAATCAAAAAGGGCTGGCAACTCGGATGCTCTTGAATAAAAGTTCTTTATTGGTTACATGGGTACACGGGTACAGGCTCCCGGTAGGATTTACCCCCTTCCTGACCAGAGCACTTTTTTTGCGATTTGGCACTAAGTCACTTTAACTGACAATTGCGCGGTCATGCGACATTGCACCCAAACAAAATGGGCGTCCTTTTTTCCCTAAAAATAGAGCTTTCTTTTGGTGGTATTTGACCACCTCTGCAGTTTTTATTTTTTACGCTATAAACAAAAAAAAGCAACAATTTTGAAAAAAAAAAAAAAAAAAAGCAATATTTCTTACTGTTTGCTATAATAAATATCCCCGAAAAATATATAAAAAAAATAATGTCTTCCTCAGTTTAGGCTGATATGTATTCTTCTACATATTTTTGGTAAGAAAAAAATTGCAATAAGCGTATATTGATTGGTTTGCGCAAAAATTATAGCGTCTACAAAATAGGGGATAGATTTACAGCATTTTTATTATTAATTTTTTTTAATTACGATTTTTATTGTGACTGCGACATTGCGGCTGACAGAACGGACACTTTTGACACTGGGACCATTGACATTTATACAGCGATCAATGCTATAAAAATTCACTGATTAATGTGTAAATGTCACTGGCAGGGAAGGGGGGTAAACACTAGGGGGCGATCAAGGGGTTAAGTGTGTTCCCTCAGCGTGTTCTAACTGTAGTGGGGGTGGGCTTAGTAGAACATGACAGAGATCACTGGTCCTGATCACTGGGAGCAGTAGATCTCTGTCATGTTGCTAGGCAGAGCAGGGAAATGCCTTACTTACATAGGTATCTCCCTGTTCTTCCTCTCCGTGCCACGATCGCGAGCCACTGGCGGACATCGCGCGCCCGCTAGCCGCGGATGACACAGAATGTACGGGTACGCCGTTTTGCGCACCCATGCCACTTCGCCGACGTATATCAGTGTGAGCCGATCGGCAAAGTGGTTAATTCTCTTATTTATATGTATTGATTTTTTTTGTGCACTCTAAGGCCCCTTTCACACTGGGGCGGTAGGGGGCGTCGGCGGTAAAACAGCGCTATTTTTAGCTCTGTTTTACCGCAGTATTCGGACGCTAGCGGTGCGGTTTTAACCACCCGCTGGCGGCCGAAAAAGGGTTAAAACCCCTCGTACAGCGCGGCTATAGCCGCGGTATAGCCGCGCTGTCCCATTGATTTCAATGGGCAGGAGCGGTGAAGGAGCGGTGAATACACCGTTCCTTCACCGCTCCAAAGATGCGGCTCGCAGGATTTTTTTTACCGTCCTGCCAGCGCACCGCTTCAGTGTGAAAGCCCTCGGGCTTTCACACTGAACAAACAGCGGAGGCTGTTTAGGGGCGGTTTGCAGGTGCTATTTTTAGCGCAATAACGCCTGCAAACCGCCCCAGTGTAAAAAGGGTCTTAGCGCAAAGTTTTCTATCCAGAACCAGAGGCCGCAAACCCAGAAAAGAAGACCAGAGGGAAGATGGAAGCTCTGTCAGCCGTGAAAGAGGGCACCGCTGGAGGGCTTCACTCTAAGGTAAGTACTCCATAATGTGCATGCTAGACATGTGCTGCACGTTTCATATCCGAATTTCAGGATTACAATAGTAACAAATTTAAACGAATCCAAAATAATTAAACGAAATGCCGGCCGAAATTCTAATTCAAATCAAATTTAAATCAAAGCTTTTGAATTCGGTTTTAATCATTTTTGAATTTGATTTGAATTAGAATTTCTGAATGTATAGAATAGAAAAAAGAAGAATAGAATAAAATAGAAAATAAAGGAATAGAAAAAATAGAAAATAAAGGAATAGAATAGAAAATAATAAAATAGAATAGAATTAAATAGAAAGAGTATAACCATTTTCAAATTCAAAATTCTAAATCAGATCAAATTAAAAAATGATTCAAATCAAATTCAAAACTTTTTGAATTCGATTTGAATCATTTTTTAATTTGATTTGATTTAGAATTTTGAATTTGAAAATGGTTATACTCTTTCTATTTAATTCTATTTTATGTTATTATTTTCTATTCTATTCCTTTATTTTCTATTTTTTCTATTCCTTTATTTTCTATTTCTATTCTATTCTTCTTTTTTCTATTCTATACATTCAGAAATTCTAATTCGAATCAAATTCAAAAATGATTCAAACCGAATTCAAAAGTTTTGATTTAAATTTGATTTGAATTAGAATTTCCGAATAGAATAAAATAGAATAGAAAATAAATGTATAGAATAGAAAAAAGGAGCATAGAATAAAATAGGAAATAAAGGAATAGAAAAAAATAGCAAGTAAAGGAATAAAATAGTAAATAATAGAATAGAATAGAATAACATAGAAAGAATATAACCATTTTCAAATTTTTTTATAGAATAAATTTGAATTCAAATAGAATAGAATAGAAAAAATAGAATAGAATAGAAGAGAGTAAAATAGAAAGAATATAACTATCTCCCGGAATTCAAAATTCGAATAGAACAAATTCAAATCCGAATAGAATAAATTTGAATTTGAATAAAATCGAAATGAATAGAATAGCAAAATAAAATAAAATAAAAAAATAGAATAGAGAATAAAAGAATAGAATAAAAAAGAATAGAATAGAAAAAACAATAGAATAGAATGGAATGGAAAGAATATAACAGAAAACAAATACTCTTGCGCACAAGTACGTTAACCAGGTGGACTAAAGTTCATAGTGGACAATGCCTCAGGCCTGGCTGCTCTCCAGGATAGGGGAACCCTAACAGTCAAAAGAGAAATAGAAAAAAGAGAGCGCACCAACCTTGTGCATTATCCTTTAGATATATTTTATTAAAAGAATAAATTAAAAACTACTCACAAACCCGTGAAAGAAACCCGCAATATAAAATAGCCTTCAGATGATGGCAATTGGTCTAACGACAACAGTCTCCGGATGGTAATAGAGAAGATTTTGAAGGCCACTGCCAGGCTGACGCGTTTCGAAGGGATACCTTCTTCCTCAGAGCCCACAAAGAAAGAATATAACCATTTTCCAAAATTAGAATTTCAAATAGAATACATTTGAATTCAAATAGAATTCCATTTTAATTCCAATCAGATTGCATTCCAATTTTCTGAATTCGGGTGAGTTTGATTTCGACCGAATTGCGAAAATTCGAATTCGAATTCAAATCCGAATAAATGAAATGAATTAAAAAAAAACAAATTAAATGAATTTAACGGATTTAGCTAAATGAATTTATGTTAAAAAAAAGAATCAAAACAAAACGAAAAACAATTTTTTTCATTCTGCACGAGTCTAATTCATTCTAGCACATTACGCAATCGCCTTACAGGGGATTTTTTTTTTTCGACTTTACAACTGTTTGATGGTTTATTTTATTGTGCACTTTATAAATCGGATACACAGTGTATATTGTTAATTAGATTTTTATACTGTTTCCTTTGCGCCCTTTATATATACATTTGTACTTTACAACTGCTTTTAAAAAAATGATAAAAATAACGTTTGGGTGTTCTAAGTAATTTTCTAAAAAAAAAAAAAACTGATTGTATTTATGTGAACCTACGTGGTCTTCTAGTGGGTGAAGCAATGTTAGTCTTTGAAATTAATTGGCCCGATGATTAGCCGAATCGTCGCTACATCTGAATCCGCGGCGTAAGCAGGTTACGCATTCACAGGTGATTTGTTCTGCGCGTTTAAGTCGATCGGCGTAAAGCCTCGCCTTGTTTATTTTTTTTGCAGATGTGCGAATTGAATCGCTGTCACTGCTTCTATTTATTTATCTTATTTTTTTTTCCTCCTGAATTCCACTCAGGATTCAAAGCCACAAGCAAGCTACGTCCCCCCCCCCCCCCGTGAGCCCATATCCCGGCGCGGCCGCCTCTGTGGAATCACGTGCGAGACTGTCACTTTACTTTTATATTTTGCTAATATAATTGGACATACTGAGAAAGCCATTTTCACAAGTAATTTAATGAAGCGTTCGGAGGGAGAAGGACGGGGAATGTTATTGATAGGGCGGCTACTACAGGTATGTTCTAATTGGCTCCTACAGCTATATTGTTTATATTGTGAGGATGAAGTCTTGACTATAGTGAATTTTTTTTTTTTACTTTTAACCACTTGACCTCTGAAAGATTTAACCCCCCCCCTTAATGACCAGGCCATTTTTTGCAATACGCCATTGCGTTACTTTAACCGCTTGCCGACTAGCAGAATGGCACGGCTGGGGCAAAACGACGTTACCTTACGTCGCTTTGCCTTTTAGCCACTAGGGGCACGTGCGCACCCGCAGCTTGTGCCCGGAGCCGATGCGAGCAGGTTAGCTGTACATTGGCTGTTTAAGATGCTTCAGCAGGCGCGCGCCCGGAGCCGATGCGTGTGCCTGGCGGGTGCGATGACCGCAGAGCTCCCGCGATCGCTAGTGGCAGAGCGAAAACCAGATCCCGGTTCTTTCAGGGAAGTAGAGACAGATCATGTGTTCATACTAAGTAGGAACCCCCGATCTCTCTCTCTCTCCTCCTAGACAGTCCCATCCCCCCACACTTAGAACACACCTAGGGAACACAGTTAACCCCTTGATCACCCCCTTTTGGCCACTAGGGGCGCGCATGCTCCCACAGCGTGTGCCCGGTGCCGATGCGAGCAGGTTGGCTTCCCTGCGTGAGCCGACATAGCTGTACATCGGCTCTTTAAGATGCTTCAGCAGGTGTGCACATGTCCCGGGGCCGATGCACGCACCCGGCGGGGACGCGATGACCACCGGGCTCCCGCGATCGCTCATGGATATTTATTATAGCAAAAAGTAAAAAAATATTGTTATTTTTTTTCTAAATTGACTTTTTTTTATAGCACAAAAAATAAAAACCGTAGAGGTGATCAAATACCACCAAAAGAATTCAATTTTGTTTGGTTACAACGTCGCACGACCGCGCGATTGTCAGTTAAAACAACACTGTGCCGTATCGCAAAAAATGTCCTGGTCAGGAAGTGGGTAAAACCTTCCGGTGGTTAACTGGTTAATATAAACTACAGGATTGTAACAGACCTGGGACACCTTTGAGCATTCCTGTCTGAATAATGTGTCCAGGTTTCAGGTGCACAACACAACGTACCCATAAAAAATTTTTATAATTTTTTTTTAAAACACAAATAGAGCTTTCTTTTGGTGGTATTTAATAAAAAAGGAGTTTTTCTTCGTTTCTGTTATAAAATTTTGCAAATAAATAATCTTTCTTCATAAAATTTAGGCCAAAATATATTCTTCTACATTTCTTTGGTAAAAATAACCCAAATCAGTGTATATTATTTAGTAATCAGGAACGTCTAGGAAAGTTATAGAGTCTACAAACTATATATCTGAAAATCGATCAATCCTGATGTACTGATCTCATTTCTCGAAGCCTGAAAATGCCAGGACAGTACAAATACCCCCCAAATGACCCCTCTTTGGAAAGTAGACAGTCCAAGGTGTTTAGTAAGAGGCATGGCGAGTTTTTGAAGTTGTAATTAAGAAATGAAAAATAAAATATTTTCACAATTTTTTAATATTTTTTACATACTGTCACCAGTGCAGTACAGCAAAAAGTGTCCGATGTGTCCGCCATAACGTCACAGTCACAATAAAAATCGCAGATTGCCACCATTACTAATAAAAAAAAAATCATTATAAAAATTCCATAAAACTAACCACTATTGTGTAGACGCTATAACTTTTGCGCAAACCAATCAATTACGCTTATTGCGATTTTTTTTTTACCAAAAATATGTAGAAGAGTACATATCAGCCTAAACTGAGGAAAAACATTTTTTTATATATTTTTGGGGGATATTTATTATAGCAGAAAGTAAAAAAATATTGCTTTTATTTCAAAATTGTCGCTCTTTTTTTGTTTATAGCGCAAAAAATAAAAACCGCAGAGGTGATCAAATACCACCAAAAGAAAGCTCTATTTGTGGGAAAAAAAGGACGTCAATTTTGTTTGGGTGTACCATCGCACAACCGCGCAATTGTCAGTTAAATCGATGCAGTGCTGAATCGCAAAAAGTGCTCTGGTCAGGAAGGGGGGTAAAATCTTCCAGGGCTGAAGCGGTTAAAGAGCCGACGTACAGCTACGACGGCTCACGCAGGGAAGCCAGGGAGTAGGGGGATAGAAGGGTAGATACTAGTGGAAAGTTTTTTTAGCTTGTATTGAGTTTGTTCATTGATGGGGCATTTTTGATCCTTTTTTTTATATGTACAGTAACTTTTTTTATAACATAAAATATGTGGTAGCCCAAGTTGGTGTTGCTTTTTTAAGGGTTTCCTCTTTCTTTTTTGTATTATGCCCTGTACACACGGTCGGACATTGATCGGACATTCCCACAACAAAATCCATGGATTTTTTCCGACGGATGTTGGCTCAAACTTGTTTTGCATACACACGGTCGCACAAAGTTGTCGGAAAATCCGATCGTTCTGAACGCGGTGATGTAAAACACGTACGTCGGGACTATAAACGGGGCAGTAGCCAATAGCTTTCGTCTCTTAATTTATTCTGAGCATGCGTGGCACTTTGTGCGTGGGAATTGTCCACACACGGTCGGAATTTACGCGTCGGAAAATTTGATAGCATGCTCTCAAACTTTGTGTGTCGGAAATTCCGATGAAAAAAGTCCGATGGAGCCCACACACGGTCGGAATTTCTGACAACAAGCTCCGATCGCACATATTCTGTCGGAAAAGCTGACCGTGTGTACCGGGCATTAGGATGCGGAGAACATCAACAAATGTCAGACTCTGGGTCACTATGGACAGCCTTATTTTGATATTTCACCCACCCTGCACATCCAGGCACACCGAATCTCCACAGGCTCCCAGAGTCAAGAAACAGTCCAGTGCTTGTTTTTTTGTATTTTTATTGAGGGGATAAAACATGGATAGGGAGTAGGGATATTGTGGGATGCCCACTTGACTTTAGAGAACTTTCAGCAATACTTCAGGGACAACTTTCCTATATACAATCTATATACACTCCTCTGCTTCCTCCAGCACACTTGCTTGCAGAACTTCACTGGTGGCGCACTTGCCAAAAATGATCTTGACACAGCACTCCGTCAGATCTTGAAGCAACGGCCTGTTGTAGGCAGGAACCCGAGGCCCCTTTGAATGTGTAGCAAAGTCAGTGTGCAGTTTCGGTCCCTGTGGCTACTGATCCCAGCACTACCTCTTCAGGCACTGCCAGACTGCCTGGCTGCAGCTGCCCTTTTCACTGGCCCTCCTGGCTACTCTCCTCAGTTCTCCCAGACTGACACCATAGTCCTCCCAAACTGCACACTCACCAGCCCATCCGGCTGTCTTCTCCTGGAGAACTCCTGGACGCGCTGTCCTCACACACTGTACTCACACCTGCTCCGTGCATCCAGGACAGGATTCAACCATGTGTTGTTAGAGGATACCTCCAGCACCCTCCCCCTAGGCCCGAGGTCCCCTCCCCCCAGATTAGGGGGCACCCTCAAGGGCCACCAACAGCCTCCTCAACACTTCTTCTCCATCTTTGGCCTGACTGCCCTTGCTGGAAGCCCACTTGCTGGGGATTGGCTGGGGCCCTCCTCAATACTCCAAACAGTTCCTCCAAGATTCCACCCTCTATTTCTGGAAGCTTCTCCAAGGTTCCAGAGAGCAGGGGGAGTTACTAGAGGTGCTGCTTGATGAGTCATCCAGACTCCCTGAGTCACTTATCCATGACCCAAATTCAACCCAGGCCTGACTCTCAGCCAGGCCACATTTACCTACACTACAACTTACAAAAAAACTATCTACATCTAGCACACTAAGCTAGAGGGTGCTACATATGTGTCAAGAGGCGAGTATTTAAGAGGCGCCTGCCCTCTGCCAGCCCATTTGCTGGGGATTGGCTGGGACCTCCTTAATACTCCAAACATCTCCTCTTAGACTCGACCCTCTACTTCTGGAAGCTTCTCCAAGGTTCCAGAGAGCAGGGGAAGATACTAGAGGTGCTGCTTGATTTGTCATCCAGACTCCCTCACTTATCCCTGACCCAGATTCAACCCAGGCCTGGCTCTCAGCAAAGCCACATTTACATACACTACAGCTTACAAACAAAGATCTACATCTAGCACACTAATCTAGAGGGTGCTACATATGTGTCTAGAGGGGGGTGGACACAAATGCAGGTTCAGAATATGGGGTCACACAGGGTAAAGCAGCTTTATAATGTGGGGAACACTGAAAAAAGCAAAAGTTTACCACAAAAAGAAAAAATAGAAATGACAAGGCAGCATGGATGATAGAAGAACTAGGGGGCACCCTCTAGGGCCTCCTCAGCACTCCTTCTCCATCTTCCACCCAACTGCCCTTGCTGACATGACCCAAGAGTATTTAGGAGGTGCCCTCTGCCAGCCCATTTGCTGGGGATTGGCTGGGCCCTCCTTAATACTCCAAACAGCTCCTCTTAGACTCCACCCTCTACTTCTGGAAGCTTCTCTAAGGTTCCAGAGAGCAGGGGGAGTTAATAGAGGTGCTGCTTGATTTGTCATCCAGACTCCCTGAATCACTCATCCCTGACCCAGATTCAACTCAGGCCTGACTCTCAGCAAAGCCAAATTTACATACACTACAACTTACAAAAAAAACATCTACATCTAGCACGCTTAGAGGGTGTTACATATGTGTCAAGTAGCAGGGCAAGGACACAAATGCATGTTTAGAATATGGGGTCACACAGGGTAAAGCAGCATTTTAATGTTGGGGACACTGACAAAAGCAAAGGTTTACCACAAAAAGAAAAAATAGAAATGGCAAGGCAGCATGGATGATAAAAGAAAGTTGTTGTTTTTTTTCCTCTATATTTGACTATAGTCTCCCTTTAATGCAACCTCCAGCAATGCTATCTGTGTAAGATAAAATGAAAAAAAACTGTAATTTTTCTGAACATGAGTGATATAAAAATGTGTGTGATTCATTCCTAATTACACCTTCTGTGCAGTTTATAAATTCCCTCAAGAGTGTGCCTATTGGCAGCTAATGGAAATAGAAGAACACTAAATGCGTGGTCACTTTTTTTTAATATCTTTTCAAATGTAAGCATTTTAATGCTGTGTGCTTCTGTATTTATTGATTTTTTTTTTTTCTGATTCAAGTGGCTTAAAGCTGGAGTAGCCAACCATGGAACAATGGATATCAACCTTAACAACATGGGAAAGATCAAAGAGTCAGTACTAGTAAGTAATGCATGGAGCCATCGGCATGCGCACAGGGTGTGCCAGGTGTGCCTGGGCACAACCTAACCACCTTGTTCGGTGCCTATTTCCTCTCCTTCCTGGCACCCCCAGTCTTCCCCCTGCAGTGGTGCCAGCTTTCCACCTCTCCTCTCCCGCCGACTGCTGTGGGGGGATGTTTCAGGATGGAGTGCAAGGGAACTATTTTATCATTCCCTTCCTTTTCTGAGTAAACACAGTGAGTGATCTATACCGATCGCTCCTGTGTTCATTCTTAACTGAAGCATAGTAAACTATGTTTACTATGCTTCAGTTTGAGCCACTCAGCATAACACTTCCCATACGTTCACAGTCCAGTGCAGCTGAATCTGAAGAGAAAGAGACTGGGGAATCGTTGTCCACAGTCTCAAAAGTGAAGCACCAGGAGTCTGTTTAGACACTTGGCATTTCACCAAAGCCCCCCAACAGGGCTGCTAAAAAAAGAAAAGAAAATGTAAAAAAATTATAAAAAATTATATTGTAAAAAATAATAAGAAATAAAATTGTAAAAAATAATAAAAATAGAAAACGACTGACACCAATATCTGCTCTACTGACACAGTCCACTGCTCTGCTCATATACACGCATGCGTATTTGTGCTCTGGGGTGCACACCCTAATGCAATAGGCTGCGCTCACCAATGCATGGAACCCGGGAAGCAGCACCTATATGAGCAGCTCGTAGGCAGGTGTAGTTCAGCCTCCCTGCACCGGTGGCACTGTTACAGCAGCCGCTAAGCAGCGAGGACGGAGGACAGGAGGAGCTAGTGTCCCTCTGAGGCTTCCATAGACATCATCAGGGGAGCAGCCGTATGATTGGATGCTGCTGCTCTGGGTGACTTTGGTGGCCATCTTTAGTGTGGGCAATGCTAATAAATAGCACTGTCCCACTGCAGTTGGCACACCTTTGCAATGTGGCTAGATCAGGGACAGGAACCTGCTGATTAGGGACAGTGGGGTTGAATTACTAAAGGCAAACAGATTGTGCACTTTGCAAAGTGCAGTTGCACGCTGCAAGTGCAGTTGCTCCAGAGCTTAGTAAATGAGGTAAAGGTTCACTTTGCAAAGAATACCCAATCATATGCAAGGAAAATAAAAATAAAATTTTTTGCTTGTACATGATTGGATGATGATTGGATGATGAAAGTCAGCAGAGCTTCTACTTATTTTTTAATTTAATTTATGAGTTACATCATCAGTGGCCATCCAATGGCTGAAGAAAGGAGAAAGTTGCATTATCAGTGGCCGTCCAATGGCTGAAGAAAGAAAAGAGTTACATCATCAGTGGCCGTCCAATGGCTGAAAAAAGAAGTGCGTTATATCATCAGTGGCCGTAAAATGGCTGAAGAAAGGAGAAAGTTGCATCATCAGTGGCCATCCAATGGCTGAAGAAGGAAGAGAGTTATGTCATTAGTGGCCGTCCAATGGCTGAAGAAAGAAGAGCGTTACATCATCAGGGGCCATCCAATGGCTGAAGAAAGAAGAGAGTTACATCATCAGTGGCCGTCCAATGGCTGAAGAAAGAAAAGCGTTATATCATCAGTGCCCATCCAATGGCTGAAGAAAGAAGAGCGTTACATCATCAGTGGCCGTCCAGTGGCTGAAGAAAGAAGAGAGTTACATCATCAGTTGCTGCTCAATGGCTGAATGGTGATGGAGAAAATGAGGTGATGACAAGAAATGCTGACCTTGCATTGCTGTATCAGGGCTAACAGGAAGGGGTTAAGTTTGCCAAATGTGTACATATGCAGAGGCTGAAGAAAGAAGAGAGTTACATCATCAGTGGCCGTCAAATGGCTGAAGAAAGGAGAAAGTGGCATCATCAGTGGCCGTCCAATGGCTGAAGAAAGAAGAGCGTTACATCCTCAGTGGCCGTCCGATGGCTGAAAAAAGAAGAGAGTTACATTATCAGTGGCCATCCAATGGATGAAAAAAGAAGAGAGTTACATCATCAGGGGCCATCCAATGGCTGAAGAAAGAAGAGAGTTACATCATCAGTGGTCGCCCAATGGCTGAAGAAAGAGGAGAGTTACATCAGTGGCCGTCAAATGGCTGAAGAAATGAGAAAGTTGCATCATCAGTGGCCGTCCAATGGCTGAAGAAAGAAGAGAGTTACATCATCAGTGGCCGTGAAATGGCTGAAGAAAGGAAAAAGTTGCATCATCAGTGGCCGTCCAATGGCTGAAGAAAGAAGAGAGTTACATCATCAGTGGCCGTCAAATGGCTGAAGAAAGGAGAAAGTTGCACCATCAGTGGCCGTCCAATGGCTGAAGAAAGAAGAGAGTTACATCATCAGTGGCCGTCAAATGGCTGAAGAAAGGAGAAAGTTGCATCATCAGTGGCCGTCCAATGGCTGAAGAAAGAAGAGCGTTACATCCTCAGTGGCCATCCAATGGATGAAGAAAGAAGAGAGTTACATCATCAGTGGTCGTCCAATGTTTGAAGAAAGAAGAGAGTTACTGTACATCAGTGGCCATCCAATGGATGAAGAAATGAGAAAGTTGCATCATCAGTGGCCGTCCAATGGCTGAAGAAAGAAGAAAGTTGCATCATCAGTGGCCGTTCAATGGCTGAAGAAAGAAGAAAGTTGCATCATCAGTGGCCGTTCAATGGCTGAAGAAAGAAGAAAGTTGCATCATCAGTGGCCGTTCAATGGCTGAAGAAAGAAGAAAGTTGCATCATCAGTGGCCGTCCAATGGCTGAAGAAAGAAGAGAGTTACATCATCAGTTGCTGTTCAATGGCTGAATGGTGGTGGAGAAAATGAGGTGATGACAAGAAACGCTGACCTTGCATTGCTGTATCAGGGCGAACAGGAAGGGGTTAAGTTTGCCAAAATGTGTACATATGCAGAGGCACGCCAGGTAAGCTCCTCTTCAAGGATTTTTTTTATTGAATAAATAACAAGACAAAAGGGGATTTTTATATTTGTCTCAAGTTCCACTTTAACTCTGAGAGGAAATGTTTTCCACATACAATAAATTTAAATTAGGCAGGCAGGACTGTAGATGGCATAATTGTGCTTTTAGCTATGTAACCGCTCAATAATGTATTTATTAATCCCAGAACAACAAGCGTGCACAAGGTCACAGAGACATCCTAGACAAGATAAGAATAACATCCCGCAAAAAGACAGATCACATTATCTGATTCTGTGTATTAATAACTACACTAACAGCGAATGTATATATCTTTATACAGTATATATATATATATATATATATATATATATATATAATGTTGCCAAAAGTATTGGGACACCTGCCTTTACACACACATGGACTTTTAATGGTATCCCAGTCTTAGTCCGTAGGGTTCAATATGGAGTTGGCCCACCCTTTGCAGCCATAACAGCTTCATCTCTTCTGGGAAGGCCGTCCACAAGGTTTAGAAGGGTGTCTATGGGAATGTTTGACCATTCTTCCAGAAGCGCATTTGTGAGGTCAGGCACTGATGTTGTATGAGAAGGCCTGGCTCACAGTCTCCGCTCTAATTCATCCCAAAGGTGTTCTATCGGGTTGAGGCCAAGACTCTGTGCAGGCCAGTATAGTTGACTTCCACTTTAAAACAAATATGTCACTTTGCCCATTGAGGCTGCATGGGATCTTCAGTTCTCCATTCTGTAGTCTAACGCCCCGTACACACGATCGGATTTTCTGACAACAAAACCGTGGAATTTTGTTCGAAGGGTGTTGGCTCCAACCTGTCCTGCATACACGCGGTCACATAAATGTCGGCCAACAATTACAAACGTAGTGACCTACTACGTGTTTTTTCAGCTCTTTAGTACCACCCTTTGGGTTTCTTCTGCTAATTTCGTGTTCGTAGAAGTTTGGTGAGTGTTGATTCGCGCTTTTCTTTTTTGCGTTTTTCATTTAGCGATTTTCAGTTCATTTCTGAACGGCCTTTCGTCAACCAGACATCTTGCGGAATCGGAGGAGATAACGTGTTATTTATTATTGGCCTGGGAGTTATTGCTTTACAACGGAAATGTGACTGCTGTTTTGTTGACCAGTCAGAGGTTTTGTCCTGCTGCTGAGTGAGGGTTGGGAAAATGATCTTTTTTAATATGGGAGTGGGAGAGGTACTGGTAGTCGATGGGAGATTCAGAACCGGATAAAATAAGAATGTTTGTTAATTATGATTATTCGTTATGATGAAGTTAAAAACCCAGGAAGTCAGCACAGCACAGGGATGGTGGGAGCCCCTCATAATGAACACAGCACAGGGATGGTGGGAGCCCCTCATAATGAGCACAGCACAGGGATGGTGGGAGCCCCTCATAATGAGCACAGCAGGGGTACAGCCCCAGGAGGAAGTCAGCACAGGGAAGGAAGTTCCTCCTGGGGCTGTACCCCTGCTGTGCTCATTATGAGGGGCTCCCACCATCCCTGTGCTGTGCTCATTATGAGGGGCTCCCACCATCCCTGTGCTGTGTTCATTATGAGGGGCTCCCACCATCCCTGTGCTGTGCTCATTATGAGGGGCTCCCACCATCTCTGTGCTGTGCTCATTATGAGGGGCTCCCACCATCCCTGTGCTGTGTTCATTATGAGGGGCTCCCACCATCCCTGTGCTGTGTTCATTATGAGGGGCTCCCACCATCTCTGTGCTGTGCTCATTATGAGGGGCTCCCACCATCCCTGTTCTGTGCTCATTATGAGGGGCTCCCACCATCCCTGTGCTGTGCTCATTATGAGGGGCTCCCACCATCCCTGTGCTGTGCTGATTATGAGGGGCTCCCACCATCCCTGTGCTGTGCTGACTTCCTCCTGGGGCTGTACCCCTGCTGTGCTCATTATGAGGGGCTCCCACCATACCCTGTGCTGATCGGCATCCCTTGTATCCAATCAGTGCGAGACCGCGCCTCTGGCGCTGCGCGTTCGCCCCCCTAGTGTCTACTGAACGAAATTACGTACAGGTACGTTGTTTCGCACAATAAAGCCGACCTGCCACAGTAAAAGTGCGGTGGGCGGTCAGCAAGTGGTTAAACAGGCTCTGAGTTCATATCTATGGATATTATTCATACCATGAGCGGTACCAGTTGATTTATAGCACAATCCCCTTCTAACTATTCATCATTCCCAGCACACTTTGTGCTTTATAGATGAATTTAGTGGCCTTGTGGATGTTATTTACTTTTGTTTTTTTTAAATAAGATTTTCTTTAGCACTTTGACCCTGCAACAGAATACTAAAAACTGTTTCCTTTTCCATTCCAGCATCTGTAGAGCCCATTACTTAGGAGAAATAACAAAATCAATAACGAGATTCCATTGCTGTATCTGTTACAGCAATAGACAGCAATATAAACATTAAACTTTTTGTATGTGTTTCCCCTAAATCAGCACCTTCAAAATGTTAAAGGCAATGCAACATTTTGTGTAATAGAAGGGCTATCCTAATTATAAAGGATTTACATGGCGCCGAGAGTTTGAGCAGAGTACAGTGGAACCTTGGTTAAAGAGTAACGCGGTTAACGAGCGTTTTGAAAGACGTTCAACTTTTTTTTTAAATTATGACTCGGTTTGTGAGTGTTGTCTCGCAAAACGAGCAGAATTCAAGCTAATGGGGTGTGCAGTACCGCATTTGGCCAGAGGTGGGGGGGGGGCGCCGGTGACACTCGGAACGGTTCGGAGCCGTTCGGAAATACTCGGAACCACTTGGAAATACTCGAAACACTCGGACATTCTCAGTTCCCGAGTGTTTCCGAGCCTTTCCGAGGCAATCCGAGTTCAGCCGAGCTGTCCCCGAGTATTTTCGAGGCTCTCCGGCGCCCCCCCCACCTCTGGCCACATGCGGTATTGCATGCAATAGAAGTCAATGCAGAACTAATTATCTTCGTTTCCATTGACTTCTATAGGGAAACTCGCTTTGATATGCAAGTGCTTTGGATTACAAGCATTCTCCTGAAATGGATTATGCTTGTAATCCAAGGTTCCACTGTAATGGTATGCAATGACAATACAATGCAAGACAAAGGGGTTAGTATCTCCTGTTTACTCGCCTCCTGGACCGGCTTCTATGATAGACAGAACAGTGGTCCAATGCCGGTCCAGGAGAAGGGACTTTCTATTACAGAGTAAACAGGAGATTCTCACTGTATGTAATCTGATGGCGCTCGTCCCATCCCCCTCCCTGTTCCCTTCTAGGCAGTCCAAATTGCAGTATTGACATATAACACGCACACACTATTTGCACTCGATTTTTAGGGTGGAAAAAGTGCGTGTTATACGCCAATAAATACAGCACTTTTCTTATAAGCACTGCCCATGTCAAAGATGGCACCAGGTCAGTCAGGGCAGCAACATCCAATCGGAGAGCTGCTTCCCTGATGAGACCCATGGAGGCCTCGAAGGAACCTGATTCCCCCTTTGCCCTCTATGCACGGCAGCCACTGAGAGCACCACTCTTGCAGGGAGACTAAACTGCACTGCACCTGCCTAGGTGGGGGGATGAGTTGAGTAAAAGTTCAGTTGTTAGTTTAGGGCTGGATAGGCTTCCCTGAAAAGATGTATTTTCAACGATTCCTTAAATGTGGATAGCATATTTGATGACCAGGCTGATTGGAGTTGGGAGTTCCAGAGGATGGGAAAGGCTCTGGAAATGTCCTGAAGATGAGCATTGGAGGACATGATGAAGGACATTTATTTGACACAGTTCCCCATAAACGTTTATTGTACAAGATAAGGTCCGTTGGCATGGACCATAGGGTGAGTACATGGATTGAACCCTGGCTAGAAGGGCGTGTTCAGAGGGTGGTGATAAATGGGGAGTACTCAGAATGGTCAGGGGTGGGTAGTGGGGTTCCCCAGGGTTCTGTGCTGGGACCAATCCTATTTAATTTGTTTATAAATGATCTGCAGGATGGGATAAACAGTTCAATCTCTGTATTTGCGGACGATACTAAGCTAAGCAGGGCAATAACTTCTCCGCAGGATGTGGAAATCTTGCAAAAAGACCTCAACAAATTAATGGGGTGGGCGACTACATGGCAAATGAGGTTCAATGTAGAAAAATGTAAAATAATGCATTTGGGTGGCAAAAATATGAATGCAATCTATACACTGGGGGGAGAACCTCTGGGGGAATCTAGGATGGAAAAGGACCTGGGGGTCCTAGTAGATGATAGGCTCAGCAATGGCATGCAATGCCAAGCTGCTACTAATAAGGCAAACAGAATATTGGCATGTATTAAAAGGGGGATCAACTCCAGAGATAAAACGATAATTCTCCCGCTCTACAAGACTCTGGTCCGGCTGCACCTGGAGTATGCTGTCCAGTTCTGGGCACCAGTCCTCAGGAAGGATGTACTGGAAATGGAGCGAGTACAAAGAAGGGCAACAAAGCTAATAAAGGGTCTGGAGGATCTTAGTTATGAGGAAAGGTTGCGAGCGTTGAACTTATTCTCTCTGGAGAAGAGACGCTTGAGAGGGGATATAATTTCAATTTACAAATACTGTACTGGTGACCCCACAATAGGGATAAAACTTTTTCGCAGAAGAGAGTTTAATAAGACTCGTGGCCACTCATTACAATTAGAAGAAAAGAGGTTTAACCTTAAACTACGTAGAGGGTTCTTTACTGTAAGAGCGGTAAGGATGTGGAATTCCCTTCCACAGGCGGTGGTCTCAGCGGGGGGGCATTGATAGCTTCAAGAAACTATTAGATAATCACCTGAATGACCGCAACATACAGGGATATATAATGTAATACTGACACATAATCACACACATAGGTTGGACTTGATGGACTTGTGTCTTTTTTCAACCTCACCTACTATGTAACTATGTATGTAAGGGACCAGGGAGCAGATAGTCTTGGGAGGACGGAGTAGGACGGTTGGGGTAAAATGAGGTTGGTGATGTAGATGGGATCAGAATTGTGGATGGCTTTGTATCTTGTTGACGGTGTTTTGAGTGGATTCATTGGGTGATCATGAGATTGTAGATGGATTGGCAGGGAGGGGTGGTTACTGACTGAGTGGTTGGTGACATAGCTCGGAGCAGAGGTGAAGGGAAGCCAGTGGAGGCATTGGCACTGAGTGATTGGTGACGTGCCTCACAGCAGAGGTGAAGGGAAGCCAGTGGAGGAATTGGCAGGGAGGGGTCAGGGGTGCTCACTAACTGAGTGGTTGGTGACGTGTCTCAGAGCAGAGGTGAAGGGAAGCCAGTAGAGGGATTGGCACTGAGTGGTTGGTGACGTGTCTCACAGCAGAGGTGAAGGAAGCCAGTGGAGGGATTGGCAGGGAGGGGTGCTCACTGAGTGACTGGTGATGTACTGTAGCTCAGAGCAGAGGGGAAGGGAAGCCAGTGGAGGGATTGGCAGGGAGAGACGGTCACTGAATGGTTGGTGACATAGCTTAGAGCAAAGGGGAAGGGAAGCCAGTGGAGGGATTGGCAGGATGGGGTGGTCACTGACTGAGTGATTGGTGACCTAGCTCAGAGCAGAGGGGAAGGGAAGCCAGTGGAGGGATTGGCAGGGAGAGACGGTCACTGAATGGTTGGTGACATAGCTTAGAGCAAAGGGGAAGGGAAGCCAGTGGAGGGATTGGCAGGATGGGGTGGTCACTGACTGAGTGATTGGTGACCTAGCTCAGAGCAAAGGGGAAGGGAAGCCAATGGAGGGATTGGCAGGGAGCGATGGTCACTGACTGAGTGGTTGGTGACAAAGCTCAGAGCAGAGGTGAAGGGAAGCTAGTGGAGGGATTAGCAGGGAGGGGCGGTCATTGAATGGTAGGTGATGCAGCTCAGAGCAAAGGGGAAGAGAAGCCAGTGAAGGGATTTGGCAAGGAGGGGAGGTTGCTGACTGAGTGGTTGTGGCATAGTTCAGAGAAGAGGTGAAGGGAAGCCAGTGGAGGGATTGACAGGGAGGGGTGGTTTCTGACTGACTGGTTGTGGCGTAGTTCAGAGCAGAGGTGAAGGGAAGCCAGTGGAGGATATGGGTGGGAGGGGCTGTCACTGTGTGGTTGGTGACGGGAAGCCAATTGAGGGATTGGCAGGGAAGGGTGGTCACTGACTGAGTGGTTGGTGATGTAGCTCAGAGCAGAGGTGAAGGGAAGCCAGTGGAGGAATTGGCATGGAGGGGTGGTCACTGACTGAGTGGTTGTGGCGTAGCTCAGAGCAGAGGTGAAGGGAATTCAGTGGCAGGATTGGCAGGGAGGGGCAGTGGATACTGAAACTTTCTGGCAGCAGCAATCATTATATAGTTTGTGTAAATTAGGCCAACGAAGAGGGAGTTGCAATAGTTGAACCAAGAGATAACCAGGGAGAGAATATGTATCTTGATGATGTTATTGGTTAATAAGTGGCATATTTTGGATTTGTTATGGAGGTGAAGATTGCAAGCGCTGGACAGTGATTGAATGTGGGGCTGAAAGTAGATGTCGGAGTCCAGCACCTTGCAATGAGGGTAAACAATCATAAATGGGGTATTAATCTTGATAGAACAATAAGGGGAGGGACATTTAATACATCAAGCTCAGTTTTGGAAAGACTGAGTTTTCGAGAGGGGTTTATCTAATATTCTTACCTCTCCGGTAGCCTGTGTCTCATGCCACCCCTCTGCTCAAGCACTGAAGCCTCTGTTAGACTTTTCAGCATCTGACACTTCTTGGAGTGTCAGAAACCTGTTTACCCTGACAAATGCCACTATCCTCTACCCCCTCATGTCACCTCTGTATCCTGTAATCATTTAGGGATTGGAAAAAAGAATCACTAGTTCATGGGGAAGGAAAGGGAAGCACAGACACTCCAAAAAGTGTTCAAAATCTAATGCAGCCCTCTAATTCACTCGGCCATGAAGGCTAAATTCTATCTTGAGCTATTGAGCTTTGTGAACAAAAGGAGTTTTTAGTAAAGCAGATAAGACTAAGCTGGCTAACATATGAAAATAAGGCAAGAGACACCTACTGACTAGGCCTCTCAACATTTCATTACTATTATGTGTACTTTACTACATTTTTTTTTAAAAGTCACATTTTTTGTTTTATTTTGAAGCCTAATTAAGAATTGGTTTTCAAATCACTTTACACTCTCCTTTAAAGCATTGATGGCATAGAAAGCATAGAAAGCAAATCTGCATGAGGCTAAAGAACTCATTTAATTTGCGTCCTTCCCAACTTCACAAACTGAGACAGATAAAAGGACATGCTTTTATGCAGTATACAGCAGAAAATGTTTGTCTCAACTTTCCCAAAGGTTGGAGTTCAGCTTTAATAACAGGTGAATATGTAAAATGACCGGGAATTATCACAACATAGCTGCAGGCAAATCTATTTCTGGAGCAGAGTGCCTGCAGGACCGCATGAATATGTACACATCATTAGCACGTCTCGGTAATGGTATATGTGCGTGCCGTCACCAATCTGCTAGACATTTTTTTTTTCCTTTAGACAATTGGATAAATCAGGTCTACTGAAAAGTAACGCAAATATCCCATTATGTTATATTACTGCTTGTTTACCACTTTCCAAAGCCCATCAAGATCCATGCCTTTTCATTTCCATTCATATTAAAATTCTACCGTGGTGATCACGTTTCAAAAATTTGGACAGAACAGAGGTTAGGCAATTAGCATGCTTGCCTGTTAGTGTTGGAAGCCCAGTGATTCCCTCCAAGAAGAATATCAGCATGGAGATTTCTTCTATAATTCAGAAAAACCTACTGATGATGAATACACTATATTGTCAAAAGTATTGTGACGCCTGCCTTTACACGCACATGAACTTTAATGGCATCCCAGTCTAAAGCCTCGTACACACGATCGGATTTTCCGACGGGAAATGTGTGATGACAGGCTGTTGGCGGAAAATCCGACCGTTTGTACGCTCGATCGGACAATTGTTGTCGGATTTTCCGCGGACAAATGTTGGATGGCAGGCTTTAAAATCTTCCGCCGACAAATGTCTGTTGTCGGATTTTCCGAGCGTGTGTACACAAGTCCGTCGGACAAAAGTGGTCTGTGGCTAGTGACAGTCTGCTAATTGTAAACGCGGAAGCGACGTCATGACGTCACTTCCAGTTTGCTCGGCTGCCAATGGCGCCGGTTTAAAAAAAAATATACAGTATTCAGAATCGCCGAAAACAGCGATCTGAATACTTTCAAGTGCAAAGGAGGGATCCGAGGTCTTTTAGACCCCCGATCCCTCCATAAAGAGTAGCTGTCACCACCTATTACTGTCACAAGGGATGTTTACATTCTTTGTGACAGCAATAAAAGTGATCAAATAAAGGAAACGATTGCGCTCAGTGCGTAAAAAATTAGTGAAAAAAATTAGTAAAAGAAATGAATGGTCCTGCTGCTAGGCACTATAACCCCAATATAAGGGCACACAAACATAAATATTTTTAGAGAGTGCAGCGCTGGACTAATAAATGGTGATAAATTCTAATATTAAAAATACAGTAACAAAAACCGTATCTTCCGTGATATATATAAAGTGCTCTTAGAGTGTTAAGTCAAAAAACACATATGCAATTACGAAAAAAAACTAAACAGAAGTGTATACAATCAAAAAAAATCAAAAATTATGCTAGTTATTTTCCATGCAGGTTCAGAAGTGAATTTCCATCATTCAACATTTACCCAACAGTAGAAGTGAGAGCTTATTAGAAACTTATATAGTGTATGGGGTGCTCATACAATTATTCTAGCAATATATAGGGTGCTCATACAATTACTTTAAAAATACTGAACAAAAATAAATAAATGTGAATAAATCATAAAAGTCCAGATATATTGTAGATACTCTATATAGATGCAGGGATGAATCTTCAACATACACCCTCTATGCAGGTGTGGGGATGAATCCTTACATGCAGTGTTGCCCACCACCAGCTAGTAAAATTGAAGGCTTACCAAAAAGCCTGTGACCGCCCTTATTCAGGGGGGTCCAAACAGGCTTAGTAGACGAAATCCAATCACTCTGGGGGTAGTTCAGAGGACACCGCTGAGTGGGTATATCGGACTCTTTCCTGGACAACCAGCCAGCAACAGCTACAGAAGCCTCATACAATCCTGTCGCAAGATCACCTCTCATGGGACCACTTGTAATGACTCCAGCACATCCAGCACAAAAATGTTTTAGGTGCCCAGAAAGGAAACAAAAGGAAAAAAGGCCCCGCTGGTGCAGATAACTTACGGCTGTTTATTCCATAATTCAGGCAAGTATAGTACAAAAAACTTTTAAAATCAGTTAAAAACTTAAAAACGACACTATCGCCGTTTAAACAGACGGTGCGCATGCTGAGGAGAGGGAGGTACTCTGGGATCCAACTGATAGCGGCCTTGTGCATACAGGTACTCTGGGATCCAACTGACAGCGGCCTCGTGCATACAGGTACTCTGGGATCCAACTGACAGCGGCCTCGTGCATACAGGTACTCTGGGATCCAACTGACAGCGGCCTTGTGCATACAGGTACTCTGGGATCCAACTGACAGCGGCCTCGTGCATACAGGTACTCTGGGATCCAACTGACAGCGGCCTTGTGCATACAGGTACTCTGGGATCCAACTGACAGTGGCCTCGTGCATACAGGTACTCTGGGATCCAACTGACAGCGGCCTTGTGCATACAGGTACTCTGGGATCCAACTGACAGCGGCCTTGTGCATACAGGTACTCTGGGATCCAACTGACAGCGGCCTCGTGCATACAGGTACTCTGGGATCCAACTGACAGCGGCCTTGTGCATACAGGTACTCTGGGATCCAACTGACAGCGGCCTTGTGCATACAGGTACTCTGGGATCCAACTGACAGCGGCCTTGTGCATACAGGTACTCTGGGATCCAACTGACAGCGGCCTTGTGCATACAGGTACTCTGGGATCCAGCTGACAGCGGCCTTGTGCATACAGGTACTCTGGGATCCAACTGACAGCGGCCTTGTGCATACAGGTACTCTGGGATCCAACTGACAGCGGCCTTGTGCATACAGGTACTCTGGGATCCAACTGACAGCGGCCTTGTGCATACAGGTACTCTGGGATCCAACTGACAGCGGCCTTGTGCATACAGGTACTCTGGGATCCAGCTGACAGCGGCCTTGTGCATACAGGTACTCTGGGATCCAACTGACAGCGGCCTTGTGCATACAGGTACTCTGGGATCCAACTGACAGCGGCCTCGTGCATACAGGTACTCTGGGATCCAACTGACAGCGGCCTCGTGCATACAGGTACTCTGGGATCCAGCTGACAGCGGCCTTGTGCATACAGGCCGCATTCTGGGATGTATGACTACCCGTGTGGAGAGGATATTTCCATGAAGTCTTCTGGGACTCCTTTACCTCCAGGTTGCCAAGATCTCCCCCTTATTGCCGATGGGCAATACAAGCTGGTTTGACCCTTACAGTGTATGCTGTTTTGGGTTCAAACCCTCCGGTAAGCCTCCAATCGTATTGGCTGTGGGAACCTCACATGCTTATATACAGGACACTGTGGTGAATTATATTCAGTTCTGCCGGACATTAGGATTTCCTGTATATGATTGGCGGACAACTAGAAGCCAGCTATATATATCTCAGTTTATGTCACTTTGGGCGTGAACAGCCTAACTTGTTTTCACTTTGGTGACGGCATTTTCACTATTCTCACAATTAGTGACAATGTTGGTCCTATTCACCTATGGACTGCAATTATAATAATGGACGTTTTATGTTAACTTGAGACACTTTAAGTATATTTGTTTATTTTCACATATGTGTGCCTATTGTACATTTAGAAATTTTTCATTTTTCAGCGCTACACTTTGTTTCACCCCTGTAGAGGAGAATGGTCCTCTATGGTGCATGCTGTTGGTTCTTCCATTGATTCATCACTTAGTGTCTCAGACTCTGATTTTTCTCTCTGCCTGTCTCCTCGAGCACCCCCCATATTTTACATTTTTCTCCTAACTGCAGGCACATACACCAGCACTTAATTTATGAACTCAGGTGAGCCATGCCCTCGAGTGTCCCTTGAGTACCCACACTGAGTATCAATGAGTGCCCTGACTGGCTCCTTTTAAAGGGTACCACCTGTAGGGGAGATCGATCCTCAAGGGTGCATCCTTCTGATGGTTCCTCCACTGCTTTTGCGCTTGGTGTTTCGGACTCTGTGACTTTCTTTTTACCTATTTCCTATGGTTCCTCTACATGTTGCTCCTCTTGGCAGGCACCTCAGGTAAGCCTTGACCTTAAGAGTCCCTTGAGTGCCCTAACCAATTATTAATGAATGCCTTGATTGGCTCCTTTTAAAGTGAACCAGCGCCAACTGTGAGGGAGATCGGTCCTATATGTGGTGGATTCTTCTGATGCCTGTCTCTTCTGTCTCCTCTACATTCTTCTCTTCTCTGGCTCCCCAACTCTTCATTCTGTTGCTGCCTGCATGCACATGTTTTGGCGCTTCATTTATAAACTCAGGCACGCCATGCCATTTTGAGTGCCCTCACTGGCTCCTTGTAAAGGGAACCACCTGTGGGGGAGATTAGTCCTCAATGGTGCATCTTTCTGATGGTTTCTCCACTACTTCTGAACTTGGTGTTTCAGACTCTGTGACTTTCTCTTTACCTGTCTCCTCTCGCTCCTCTACATTCTGTTCTTGCCTGCAAGAACATCAGGTAAGCCTTGCCCTTGAGAATCCCTTGGGTGCCCTCATTGAGTGTTAATGAGGGTCTTGATTGGCTCAGGCTACTTTTAAAGGGAACCTCCCCTCACACTCCTGTGAGGTTTTTCCAATGCTTCAACATTTATTTTCTTTCTTTTCTTGCTGGAGTATCAACACTTACTTCTATTTTGAAAAAGAAAATAACATTCAGAAAGGTTTAAAAAATAATTCTTGAAACAGGCAGCCCGGATCCATGCTTTACCACACACAGCTATCATTAGAGAGTAATACAGCAGCACCTCTTGTCTTTTCCATTCTGTACTGGAAGTAATAAGTAACCCTTCACACAATGACCGCTCGCTCTGACTTTTCAGTCTAAACATCCAGCTGCTCGGCGCATTGATTTTACTCCTTCGCGTGTCTACACTTCACAAAGTTCACCAAAATCCAATTCTGAAGCCTTAAGGATAAATTGGGGTGCAGGACGATATCGTCTGCAATGTATTAAGCTCCCTTCTGCATGTTTATTGAGCCGTTTCTCTGCCGTTTTGTTGAGGTTGGACAAAAGACCAAAGTATTAAGTAGCTGAGATATTGATTCACATTTTTCCTCATAAGAATAGAATGGGTATATAGGATTTTTTTCTTCTGTCTGTATTATCGTATTACTGCAACTTAATTATATATACAGTATTTCACAAAAGTGAGTACACCCCTCACATTTTTTGTAAATATTTTCTTCTATCTTTTCATGTGACAACACTGAAGAAATGACACTTTGCTACAATGTAAAGTAGTGAGTGTACAGCTTGTATAACAGTGTAAATTTGCTGTCCCCTCAAAATAACTCAATACACAGCCATTAATGTCTAAAACGCTGGCAACAAAAGTGAGTACACCCCTAAGTGAAAATGTCCAAATTGGGAATAAAGTGTCAATATTTTGTGTGGCCACCATTATTTTGCACTGCCCTAACCCTCTTGGGCATGGAGTTTACCCCAAAAGTGAGTACACCCCTAAGTAAAAATGTCCAAATTGGGCACAATTAGCCATTTTACCTCCCCTGTGTCATGTGACTTGTTAGTGTTACAAGGTTTCAGGTGGCACCTCATGAGAAAGAATTCTCTGAGGACCTGAAAAAAATAATAGTTGCTCTACATCAAGATGGCTTAGGCTATAAGAAGATTGCCAAGACCCTGAAACTGAGCTGCAGCACGGTGGCCAAGACCATACAGCGGTATAACAGGACAGGTTCCACTCAGAACAGGCCTCGCCATGGTCGAACAAAGAAGTTGGATGCACGTGCTCAGAGTCATATCCAGAGGTTGTGTTATAAACAGGCGTAACCAGAACTGTGTGGACTGCAACAGGGTGAACCAAAACATACGTAAGGTGAAAAAGTAATGTAATTAATTAAGATAAGTGAACACAGATATAAACGCACCTCCAATACCAAACAGTGTAAAACAAATCAACAACCAAACAGTGACCCAGAAAGAACAACAATCTAAAGTAGTATATACAGCAAAAAGGAAATACCAGAATCGTAATCATAGCCAGGCCAGGGTCATAAACGGGAGATCAGCAGATGGGGGCAAGGAGCAAGACAGGACAGGGAGAAGGTGGAAGGGATCAGGCTGCAGGGCAGGGGTACAGGATAATAGAATCACAGGAGGGACGGGAACAGGTACAAATACAGGTTTAGGTTCAGGATTACAGGTCAGGGCTCAAGGACAATACCAAGGCAAGTGTGTGAGTGCTTGTCGGGTATAAATACACATCTCCTGCAATTAGTCTCAGGTGACGCCTGATTGCAGGAGATGATGTCGGCTCCAAATTGCTAGGAGACACTCGCTGGTGGACACCAGTACTGCGGCCCAAAGATCAGACAGTGCCACCAGCAGGTGAAACCTATCCTGACAGCTCCAGACTGCTAGGAGACACCCGCTGGTGGACACCAGTACTGCGGCCCAAATATCAGACAGTACCATCAGCAGGTGCAACCTATCCTGACAGCTCCAGACTGCTAGGAGACACCCGCTGGTGAACACCAGTACTGCGGCCCAAAGATCTGACAGTGCCACCAGCAGGTGAAACCTTTCCTGACTGGTTGTCTTTGGGAAATAAACCTATGAGTGCTGCCAGCAGTGCTGCAGAGGTTGAAGGGGTGGGGGGTCAGCCTGTCAGTGCTCAGACCACACATCGCACACTGCATTAAATTGGTCTGCATGGCTTTCGTCCCAGAAGGAAGCCTCTTCTAAAGATGATGCACAAGAAAACCCACAAACAGTTTGGAGAAGAAGACTAAGACTAAGGACATGGATTACTTTGGAGAAGAAGACTAAGGACATGGATTACTGGAACCATGTCCTGTGGTCTGATGAGACCAAAATAAACTTATTTGGCTCAGATGGTGTCAAGCGTGTGTGGTGGCAACCAGGTGAGGAGTACAAAGAGAAGTGATTTATTTACCACTCCTATTCCTTTATATTGGCTTTTGAAATTTACAAATGTAGCAATTTAGAAATGGGATGAAAAGTTTAGAACTGGGAAACACTTTTTGAAAGATAAAGAAGTGTATTTTATATACAACTATATAGATCAGACCAATTCAAGGGACAAAAAAAAGGAGGAAAGAGGGACAGAGGGACATTGTTCCAAATCAGGGACAGTCCCTCGGGATCAGGGACAGTTGGGAGCTATGCGAAGGGTGACGCATGTCAAACAAAAACAAGGAAAAATTCCCGCTCAACTTACCAGGCAGCCTGCAACCAACCAAATGATCCTGTCTAATGCCCTGTACATGCGGTCGGACATTGATTGGACATTCTGACAACAAAATCCATGGATTTTTTCCGACGTATGTTGGCTGAAACTTGTCTTGCATACACACGGTCACACAAAGTTGTCGGAAAATCCGATCGTTCTGAATGCGGTGACGTAAAACGCGTACGTCGGGACTATAAATGGGGCAGTAGCCAATAGCTTTCGTCTCTTAATTTATTCTGAGCATGTGTGGCGCTTTGTGCGTCGGATTTGTGTACACACGATCGGAATTTCCTACAAAGGATTTTGTTGTCGGAAAATTTTATAGCCTGCTCTCAAACTTTGTGTGTCGGAAATTCCAATGGAAAATGTGTGATGGAGCCTACACACGGTCAGAATTTCCAACAACAAGGTCCTATCACACATTTTCCATCGGAAAATCCGACCGTGTGTACGGGGCATTACAGTTCACAATAAAAAAAACACTGGTTTAGTTTGCACACATTTGCAAATACATGTTTAAGCTGCAAAGGCCACAACAAGGCACCCCCATATTATCTGCAGCCCCAACTCTATATACGTTTTGAGTGCCTACATAGTATGAGACTCTGCATTCCATCTTTGCATACACAATTTTCCTCTCCGTTCAAGCAGCACTTTCCTTACCTTAATGTAAATTTGTATAATTTTTTTTAATTACTTCCCGCCCATGCTATAACCCAAATGACGGCTACGGTGCGGGCTTAATGATGTCCTCCCATAATCGCGCTGGGGGTGGCATACTCTGTAATTGTTGAGTCCTTGGGACTCAAGATCAGGGTAAAGCACCAATCACAGAGGCCCTTTACCACATGATCAGCTGTGTTCAATGGCAGCTGATCATGACGTAAAGTGAAGTTGGTTATCTGCACTACTTTACAGCCTCTGGTAAAGGGACATCTACACTGATAATTAGGGCACTGATTATCAATGTACTGATTATAAGTGCAGTCCAAACAGTGCCCGCCAGTCCTGCCTATTAGTGCCCACCAGTGCTGCCAATCAGTGCCCATCAATGCTGCTAAAATCAGTGCCCATTAGTGCCTCCTCATCAGTGTCACCTCTCAGTGCTGCCTATCAGTGCCCATCAGTGCCACCTACCAGTGCCTATCAGTGCTCATCAGTGCCACATATCAGTGCTCATCAGTGAAACCTACCAGTGCCTAGCAGTGCCCATCAGTGCTGTCTATCAGAGCCCATCAGTGCTGCCTACCAGTTCCTATCAATTCCACCTATCAGTGCCGCCTATCAGTGCTGCCTATCAGTACCACTTATTAGTGCCCACCAGTGCTGCCAATCAGTGCCTCCTCATCAGTGTCATCTCTCAGGGCTGCCTATCAGTGCCCATCAGTGCAGCCTACAGTATCAGTGCCCATCAGTGCAGCCTATCAGTGCCCATCAGTGCCCATCAGTGCAGCCTATCAGTGCCCATCGGTGCAGCCTATCAGTACCCATCAGTGCCACCTATTAGTGCCAATCAGTGCCACATATCAGTGCCCATCAGTGCCCATCGGTGCAGCCTATCAGTGCCCATCAGTGCCACCTATTAGTGCCAATCAGTGCCACATATCAGTGCCCATCAGTGCCACCTATTAGTGCCCATCAGTGCAGCCTCATCAGCGCACATCAGTAAGGGGGGAAAATTACCTGTTTGTAAAATTTTATAACAAACTATAAAAACGTTTTTTATTTTTCAAAATTTTTGGTCTTTTTTTCTTTTTTTTTTAAGCAAAAAATAAAAAGTGGTGATTAAATACCACCAAAAGAAAGCTCTATTTGTATGAAAAAAATGATAAAAATTGCATATGGGTAAAGTGTAGCATGACCGCGCAATTGCCATTCAAAATGCAACAGAGCTGAAATCTAAAAATTGAGCCTGGGCAGGAAAGGGGTAAAAGTGCCCGGTACTGAAGTGGTTAATGATTTTTATTACGTTTTTATGCACTTCCGAGCTTTGGCCACTTTATGTTTCTAAAACATTTTTTTTTTTAAATCAACTCTAAAAATCTTTCAGAGGGGGGAATGACATTTTTTGTTGAGCGTATTCTAGGTGCTCGGCTGCGAAGAAGCGACATTAGATAAATGCGTTTGTCCGTCTTCAACGGCGAATTCTCAAATACTATCCAGGTCCCCATTTTTACTTCAGAGTCCTGAAACATCTTATTAGATCTGTCAATAGCTGTATTCAAATATGAAATCACTGAATTCAGAAGGGCTCTTTCAGTAAACTGACCGCCCTAGACGTGAGCCTTCTCTTTCCGCTTCAATATATTGATTGAGGGAACAAAGACAAGAGCTTCTTCAACAATACATTGGTTTATCGCAAGGATTCTCAGAGACCCATCTGGACACAATGGCAGAAAAAAAAAAATGCAACATGTTTTAGGAGTACTTTTGTGTCATATTGTATTAGGAATTTAAACAGTTTTTCAACAGCTGTACAGACTCAAAGAATGACAAAATAAATATTTTGTTTCTTGTTTTTATTGAACATGGCAAACTATTGTGCTTGACAAACCACAGAGCTAATATCATCTGACATTAAAAAAAATAATAACAAAAAAAAAAAAATAACACTATTTTATTCACCAGGGTGTCTGCTTTCAGAGAATATATAATATTTGTGGGTTTAAAGTGATTGTAAAGGCTTGTTTTTTTTTTTAAATAACAAACATGTTATACTTACCTCCTCTGTGCAGTTGGTTTTGCACAGAGGGGCCCCGGATCCTCCTCTTCTCGGGGTCCCTCTTTGCTGCTCCTGGCCCCTCCCTCCTTTGAGTGCCCCCCTCAGCCAGCAGCTTGCTACAGGGGGCCCCCGAGCCGAAATCAGAGCTCTGTGTATCCATGCAGACACGGAGCCCCGACCTGGCCCCGCCCCCTCTCTCTCCCGATTGGCTGACTGACATAGAATGCATTAAAATAAGAAAAAAAAAACTTCTGCCTTTACAACTCCTTTAACTAATCTTCAGGCCTAAAATTAATTTTTAAATATGTGTGCAAAAAAATGGAAAAATGGATCCTGCAGTGCAAGGGTGACCCAGATGCTCTTCCCAGGGATATATACATATATATATATATATACACATATATATCAAAAATACCTCAGATCTCACATTTACACTTAAATGCAATAATAAAAAAAGTATTTTTCTTTTCAATAAAAAATAAAATTCCCCTTTAAGACCACAGGGCGGAAGTGACATTTGATACCACTTCCATCATCCAATGGTATGGAGTCGAGTGGGGGGACCACATCATTCCCTCACTGGACTTTCAGTCTCTGAGGGGAAAGGACCCGATTGTCTACCGACGGCTCCAGTAAGCAGCGGAGATGACTGGGACGCGGCAGGAGGGGGATGTGCACCTCTCCCGCCACCGATAAAAGTGATCTTGCGGCGAATCCGCCACAGAGACCACTTTTATCTGAAAGCGGACGGCCCGCAGTTTTTTTTTTTAAATACCGGGTTTTGGCAGCTATCTGCTGCTATAACAACAGTATTCAACAACAAAGTACTGACATATAACGACGGCAAGCGGACCAGAAGTGGTTAAAACATTTTTTTTTTAAATCCTGCCCAAAATATACTGATCCTGACCTTTAACCCTGACCTTTGACCCAAACACTAACCCTGACCTAGCTCAGACCTTGATCTATGTATTTTTTCTTTTCTTTTTTATGATTATTTATTTGTTTATTTTTACACGCAGTTGTTTTTTTTTTTCTCTGTGCAACGAAAGAGGAAGATACAATGTGCCTTTCCTCTCCTTTCACAGAGAGAGAAACACAGGGGGGCGGGCTTCACAGTGACTGATCACTGTAGTAGCCAATCAGAGGCTACCACAGCGATCAAGTGACCCGGAACTGGGAGTTTCCAGGTACCAATCGTTAATACGGGATCTGGGGCTCTGTGCTGGGAACGCAATGTGCGATGTGCACCCAAGAGAGATGCGCATATATGCGGCCCCACGGCAAAAAGCTCAGTCCAGTCAGGCTGCATATATGTGTACTGTCAGCCTCAAATGGGTTAACAGCAAACCATCATAGGAATGCAATAAAACTGTATCCATGGCCATTGTTTGTTTCAAGAACTTCAACTTTGTATGTCTACTTGGTGCTTCACTTTGGCCATCTGTCGGCCACAAGGGGTTAAATCCTGTCCAAAATATACTGACCATGACCTTTGACTCTAACCGTGACCTTTGACCCTTGCTTGACCCAAACACTAACCCTGGCCTAGATTAACCTTGATATAGGTATTTGTATTTATTTTTTATTGTTTTTATTTTTATTTTTTCTCACAGTTATTTGTTTCTCTCTCTCTCTGCAAGGAAAGAGAGAGTTAAGCCTTGTACACACGATCGGATTTTCCGACGGGAATTGTGTGATGTCAGGCTGTTGGCAGAAAATCCGACCGTGTGTACGCTCCATCGGATAATTGTTGTCGGATTTTCCGCGGACAAATGTTGGACGGCAGGCTTTTAAATTTTCCGCAGACAAATGTGTGTTGTCGGACTTTCCGATCGTGTGTACACAAGTCCGTCGGACAAAAGTCCAAAGTACAAACACGCATGCTCGGAAGCAAGGACGAGCCAGAAGCGGTCGGTCTTGTAAACTAGCGTTCGTAATGGAGAATTAACATTGGTGACGCGGCAAAATTATGAAATCTTCAAATGCAGCGCACAATTCTCTTCTTCTTTAATGGGATAATAATGAAGCTGCTTTGCTGATGATACTGATGGAGTTCTGCCAAATGTATTTAAAAGGCTTTTTTTTCTAGTGATATCAAGAATAATATTTTTATGCTTGTGATGGGAGTCACTGTTGGGTGCAGGGTGACCAAGAAAAGAATGAACCCTGAGAATATGATTGGATTACTTAAAATGGGACAGTAATATTTATCCACAATATCTCCCAGGATATATGGAAAGACTATTCTTGGTTTGTTTGATTCTGAACTCGACATGTTAGTTGAGAGAGCCGATCACATTGGCCTCTAGAACTGGGTAGGAGCCGGACAGTCTTCTCATACTATAGTTTGTTGCCTACTAGGCTGAGGAGGGGGGGGATCACTGTTTGTATTGTTAATTGTAATTAGCTCATGCTATTGTGAGAAGGTGTCCTGTGTTTATACTAATGTGTGAAGCTCGGTGACCACAAGTCTGTCCTAAAGGTCATGTCTTTGAGTCACCTATTCTGGGTAAAGATTTAGTAAACTAGCTCATGTTAAATTGGTTTCTGGTTACAGGTGTATTGTTAGAGTAATATGAGCAGGAGGGGGGAACCTCCTCTTTGACTGTATATAAAGACTTGTAATTTTGGTTCTAATAAAGAGTCTGATTCCTGTTTGACCCTCCATACAGAGCCTCGTCTCGTACTTGGGGGGAAGAATTATTTGTATGGGTTTCTTATTCGGCTGATTGGAGAGTTCGGTAGCTGCCTTTGTGTTCAGAAATGGAATGTCCTAAACGGCTTTAACCCCTTCCATACTCGGGGTGTCGTTGCAATGCTTTTTTTTTTTTTTTTGGTCCAGTTACCACATCATTATCCTGTAGTTTTTTATATCAAAGCTACAACAATGTTGGTGTCCCTTGTTAAGTTTACATTGTATTTTTAAAATGTACCTGCCTACTCCCAAACTGTCATTTGAAGCCAAGTATTTTTCTACACAATTTTTTTATTGTGCATTAAAAAAAGAAAACAAATCAAATCATTATTCAACCAAAAAAATAAAATAAAAGCCTCATTCATGTGTCCTGCTTCTTAAATATAGTGGGGTCAACAATGCCAAGAGTTGGTGAAAGCAGGGGTCCATCATCCAGAGATAATTCCGAAAATCATCGGGATTATTCTCCTGGAGCTCCCGCAGCAAAGGCATATGACATAATTGGTCACAATTAATAAAGCAACCAATTTTTGATACAAGAAATCCTCCTCCTCCTGTTCCTGGACTGGACTTGGGTCAAAGCAATAACTCCAAGGCCAATAATAAATAACACCTTATCTCCTCCAATTCCGCAACATGGCTGGTTGACGAACGGCCATTCAGAAACGAACAGAAAAGCGCGAACTGAAAAGTGCAAAATGAAAAGCACAAAATAAAAAGCACAAAAAGAAAAGCGCAAATCTACACTCACCAAACTAACATGAAATTAGCAGAAGGAGCCCAAAGGGTGGCGCTAAAGAGCTGAAAAAACACGTAGTACGTCACTAGGTTTGTGTTTGTTGGCCAACAATTCCTTGCCGTTTGTATGCAAGACAAAATCCAGGCACACACCTTCAGACTAAAGTCTGAGGTTTTGTCTGCAGAAAATCCGATCGTGTGTACGAGGCTTTACAATGTATCTTTCCTCTCCATTTACAGAGAAATACAGGGGTGGGCTTCACAGTGAGTGATCACTGTGATAGCCAATCAGAGGGTATCACAGCGATCAGGTGACCTGGAACCAGGAGTTCTGAGTCCCAATCGTTAGTACAGGACCCGGGGCTCCCGCTGAGACCCCGGTCTCTGTGGTGGGAGCGCACTATGCGGCGCACTCCCAGCACAAAGACAGGTATGCAGATATGCAGCCCCACGAAAAAAAAAGCCCGGTCTAGCAAGGTCCCATATCTGCATACTGTCAGCATCAAGGGGTTAAGGTTTTAAAAGTTGGAATAGTTCAGGTGGTATTTAAGGGGCAGCTGGAATTTCATATCATCGAATCACATTCTATGAAGAGGCGTTAATGATAATCTTTAGAGCACGGTGATATTCAAACTTACTGAGAGTCTGTAGCCGGTTCCCGTACAAGATAAAACGTTATCATCGTCACATAAAATGTCACTCCTGGTACCGAAACGGATGAGTCGCGGTATCGCTCACTCACATCCGTAGAATGTTTCACCTAAATCGTTGAAATGACTGAAGAGCATTTCATACCCCGAAGAAGAGAAAAACACGGTGTGCCGGTATCACATCTTTTGACAAATGACTTGTTGACAAGCCTCATATATTCTTAATCATTCAAAAATGTTGCAACATTCACAACGTACCCTAAACTGATAAACACAAACTCAAACAGCGCAATCAATCACACGGGACAAAACAAACAAAAAAATATCCGCTTAAAGGGAACCCGTACTTTTCCTATCCTGGATGTGTTTGGGCATCGCAATGAGCACGAAACGTTGCATTGCAGAGGGGCAGGGTTGAGTGACTTGTGCTCCACCATATCTGTACTAGAGATTTTTCCTGGGCAGGGAATTGGTTGAGTCGTAATTAGTGATTAGTAATGAGCAAAATTAAAAAAAAATTGGGGGAAATTTGACAATTGTGGTAAAATGCATTGGAGTGCAGACATTTTCTTCCTACAAATAGAGCTTTCTTTTGGTGGTATTTGATCACCTCTGGGTTTTTAATATTTTGCTAAACAAACTAAAAAGTACCAACATTTTTCAAAAAAAAAAAAAAAGTTTTTCTTTGTTTATGTTATAAAATTTTGTTTTCTCCTTCACTGATGGGTATGAGGCTGCACTGATAAGGTGGCACTGATGAGGAGGCACTAATATATAGAATTGATGAGCACTGATAGGCGGCACTGTTATCCATCACTGATGGGCATTTATAGACTACACTAATATGAAGAATTGATGGGCACTGATAGGCGGCACTGTTATCCATCACTGATGGGCATTTATAGACTACACTGATATGCAGAATTGATGGGCACTGATAGGCGGCACTGATGGGCACTAATAGATCACACTGATGGGCATTGATAGGTGGCACTGATGGGCACTAATAGGTGGCACTGATAGGCGGCACTGATGGGCACTGATAGGTGGCACTGATGGGCACTAATAGATGGCAATGATAGACAGCACTGATGAGGAGGTACTGGCAGGCATTACTGATGGGCACTGATTGGCATCTGTGAAGGGCACTGACAGTCGTTACTGATGGGCACTGATTGCCACTTTAATGGGCACTGATTGGCAATTTGGGTGGGCACTCATTGGCATTGTGGTGGGCACTTCTGATGGGGGCTGGGCTGATAATCAATGTGCTGATTATCAGTGCACACCACCCTCTGACAGGAGAGCCGCTTATCAGCTCTCCCTTTTAGCGCGAACCGGGGAAAGCAGATTACCTGCACTTCCTGGTTCATGCTGTGATCATCTGTGATTGGGCACAGCTGATCACGTGGTAAAGAGCCTCAGTCACTCAATATTGAGTTGGCCCACCCTTTGCAGTGATAACAACTTCGACTCTTCTGGGAAGGCTGACCACAAGGTTTAGGAATGTGACTATGGGAATGTTTGACCATTCTTCCAGAAGCACATTCGTGAGGTCAAGAGCTGATTTTGGATGAGAAGGCCTGGCTCGCAGTCTCCGCTCTAATTCATCCCAAAGATGTTCTATCAGGTTGAGGCCACGACTTTGTGCAGGCCAGTCAAGTTCCTCCACCCCAAACTCGCTCATCCACGTCTTTTGTGGACCTTGCTTTGTACACTGGTGCGCAGTCATGTTGGAACAGGAAGGGGCCAACCTCAAACTGTTCCCACAAATTTGGGAGCATGAATCTGTCCAAAATGGCTGCTTCTTCTTCCGAGTCTACCTAACTGACACACTGCAGATCTCCCAGGGAAAGGTTTGATGAAGACTTGGCACACTGCCATCTTCAAGAGAGACCCGCTGCATGTTGCAGTCTCTCCCCTTGTCTGTTCCTGCACCATGCTGATCTACTTACTCTGTCCTTCCTTGCTCCCGCTGCCTCTCAGTAAAGCCTCCTCTAACTTCTTCAGTGATAGAATCCTTCCAGGCCAGCCCCTCCCTGGCAGGGGTCCCTCGAGAGCCACCGATAGTCTCCCACAGCACTGCATCTCCATCTTCCACCCGACTCTCTTCCCAGCATGACTCATGTCTATTTAAGGGCTCATTTCCTCCCCTGTCAGGTCCAACTCCTGGGAATTAGCTAATAATGCAGAAAAACCCCTCCTAACCTCCACCCACCAGCATCTAGGATGTTCTCCAACTTTCTAGATCCAGGGGGAGGCAGCAGAGAGCTGTCTGTATGAGTCATAGTGGCCTAACCTCTAATGACCCTGACCGCTGACCCAATTACAGGCTCACTGGTTAAACATGAGTCAGAGTATAGTTTTTCTACTCTCACTCTAGTAGCACACACTAGAGGGTGCTACAGAGACAAAATCATTTATTGGCCTTTGTAAAACTAGACAATGACCTCAACCCTCCTTCCCCCTTGCCCTTTCCTTTTTTCACTCCGTTCATACCTAATCCTACTTGTCTCTCAACCTCACTCTCTATTGTGTCTCCTATTTTATCTACTACAGTATACCGACAGAGCTCTATATCTATCTATCTATCTATCTATCTATCTATCTATCTATCTATCTATCTATCTATCTATCTATCTATCTATATAGATATTGAGGTCCTATCTGCAATAACAGGAGTCCACTCAATGAGAAGGTCTTTTCAATATCAAGTGTGACAGACACTCAGTCCAATTCCCGCTTGAGCAAGTAAGAAAAAGTTAATATCATAAATTTTCTGCTGAAAAGCTTATTATAAATGTTATTGTATACCAAACTGTTCTAAGGCATTACGTGTTACCTGAGGATACTCTGTTCTCATCTGCTGTCTAGTATAAAAATAAAAATCTATAAATCCTCTTACTGTTGACTGACTCACTATGCCTGTTTGAAGTCTCAATAGAGATTCTAATCCATCCCTACTCTACATTTGGTTGGGGCTCTACTTTACTTCCTGCCCGTAGGACATCATATATTGTCCTGGACTTTGCGTGGTGATACCAGGATGATGCCTGCAGCTACAGGCATCATCCCCACAAGTTGATGATGATGCTTATCATGTTGATGGGGACAAGGGCCTCATCCCCACAACCCTGGGCTGTAGTTGTGAGGGTCTGCAGGCAGGGGGCTTATCAGAATCTGGAAGCCCCCTATAATAACGGGGCCCCCCCATATACCGCCTTCCCCTATGTGAATGAGTATGGGGTACATAGTACCCCTATTCATTCACCAAAAAAAGTGTAAAAAAGCAATAAAAACACAGAGGCAGTTCTTGACATTATTAAAGAATAAAAACGAAGCCGAACAGGCGATGTTCGCGCTGAACTTTCGCTCTGCCCAAACCGGTCTCCCAACTCTAGCGGTCACCTAAAGATTCCAAAGGGAGCGTTGAACTAATGTTTATGGGTTGTCTCACCCTCAGGACATGTTTTGTCTTTCAAGAGTCTTCAAAGTGCGTGTTTAAGTAATGACTCCACCACTGCACTGCAAATTAAAAGCTGTTTCTGCGACGCAACTCCGAGATGCCTCCTCACGTATGATAGATTTCATTTTCATCCCGATTTATATGCTTTCATAATCTATTTGCCTGGTGCAGTTTAATTAGCAAAATATTGTATTGCCTTGAATTGATGGTCCAACGTCCTGAAAGCAACGAGCGACGTCTTACGAATTTGTGGAGCCGTCGCTGAGTTACAGTCTTCCGTATGAAGCACTTTACAAATCTATATTTTTATATCACAATAAAAATGAAATACACAAAGGGAAGGCTTGATGATTCCTTCAGTGTATCTAGACGCGGCAATGTAACAGCTTGAGGCAAAGCATGTGTTATAGGTGAGTCCCCGGGGATTCATAAACCGCCAGCTATCATCTCACTGCTATACAACGCATGTGACAGGTGATCCATTTGTAGACCTTCATAGCATATAATGTTCATTTAATGAACTTCGGCTTTTATATATAGCTGTGGTAAGTTCTATGAAGATGTTATAAGCAATATCAAGTATTAATTGAGGGCGTTTGTCATCCCAGCAGGGTTTTTAAAACACATTGATCAATTTTTTTTTCAAGGCATTGATTGCCTATATATTTAGGTCCCACTTGCAGTGACACGTGTACTCGGCGATGTGTGCTAGTTTAATAAGCAACTTCATGTGAAAGATGTCATTGATGAATGTTGCAGGAGAAACGTTCTTAGCTCCGACCACTTACAGCACTGGGGTGAGTCCGGCTTCCGTGAGCTGCTCCCTCACCGGCTTGATAAGCAAGACGTCGCTCCTTCATTGACAAAAAACACTGCCCCATATCTACATGCTAATTTGGGGGATTTTATATGACCTTTTTGTTTTGGGACATGCATAATGACCACTCACATCAGGTGCCCAACAGAGTGCCTTCTTACATCAGTGTCCCCATCAGAGTCCCCCTTACATCAGGTGTCCCCATCTGAGTGCCTTCTTACATCAGTGTCTCCATCAGAGTGCCCACTTACATCAAGTGTGTTCATCTGCGTGCCCTGTTAATCAGTGTCCTGATCTGAGTACCCCCTTACATCAGGTTCCCATCAGAGTGCCCTCTTACATCAGGTGTTCCCATCAGAGTCCCCCTTTAAATTACGCGTTCACATCAGAGTGCCCTGCTAATCATTGTCCCCATCAGAGTGCCCCCTTACATCAGGTTCCCATCAGAATGCCCCCTTACATTAGCTGTTCCTATCTGAGTGATCTGTTAGATAAGTGTCCTCATCAGAGTTCCCCCTTACATCACTGTCCTCATCAGAGTGCTCCTTTACACCAGTGTACCCTTTAGAGAACCCCCTTACATCAGGTATTTCCATCTGAGTGCCCTGTTAATCAGTGTCCCCATCAGAGTGCCTCCTTACACCAGGTGTTCCCATCAGAGTGTCCCCTTACACAAGGTCTTCTTATCAGAGTGCCCCCTTACACAAGGTGGTCCCATCAGAGTTTCCCCTTACATCAGGTGTCCCCTTACATCAGGTTCCCATCAGAGTAATCCCTTACATCAGGTGTCCCAATCTGAGTCCCCCTTTGCATCAGGTGTTTCCATCTGAGTGCCTTGTTAATCAGGTGTCCCCATCAGAGTGCTCCCTTACATCAGGGTTCCCCTCAGAGTGCCCCCTTACGTCCGGTGTCCCTATCAGAGTGATCCCTTACATCAAGTTCCCATCAGAGTGCCCCCTTACATCCGGTGTCCCCATCAGAGTGCCCCCTTACATCAGGTTCCCATTAGAGTGCCCCCATAAACTAGGTGTCCCCTTCAGAGTGCCCCCTTACATCAGGTGTCCTTATATGAGTACTCCCTTACATCAGGTTCCCATTAGAGTGCCCCCTTACATCAGGCTCCCATTAGAGTGCCCCCATACATTAGGTGTCCTTATCTGAGTGCCCCCTTACATCAGGTGTCCCCATCAGAGTGCCCCCTTACATCAGGTGTCCCCATCAGAGTGCCCCCTTACATCAGGTGTCCCCATCAGAGTGCTCCCTTACATCAAGTGTCCCCATCAGAGTGCTCCCTTACATCAAGTGTCCCCATCAGAGTGCTCCCTTACATCAAGTGTCCCCATCAGAGTGCTCCCTTGCATCAAGTGTCCCCATCAGCGTGCTTTCTTACATCAAGTGTCCCCATTAGAGTGCTCCCTTACACCAAGTGTCCCCATCAGAGTGCCCCCTTACATCAGGTGTCCTTATCTGAGTGCCCCCTTACATCAGGTGTCCTTATCTGAGTGCCCCCTTACATCAGGTGTCCTTATCTGAGTGTCCTGTTACATCAGGTGTCCTTATCTGAGTGGCCCCTTACATCAGGTGTCCTTATCTGAGTGCCCCCTTACATCAGGTGTCCCCATCAGAGTGCCCCTTACATCAGGTGTCCTTATCTGAGTGCCCCCTTACATCAGGTGTCCCCATCAGAGTGCCCCTTACATCAGGTGTCCTTATCTGAGTGCCCCCTTACATCAGGTTCCCATCAGAATGCCCCCTTACATTAGATATTCCTATCTGAGTGATCTGTTAGATAAGTGTCCTCATCAGAGTTCCCCCTTACATCACTGTCCTCATCAGAGTGCTCCTTTACACCAGTGTACCCTTTAGAGACCCCCCTTACATCAGGTGTTTCCATCTGAGTGCCTTGTTAATCAGTGTCCCCATCAGAGTGCCCCCTTACACCATGTGTTACCATCAGAGTGTCCCCTTACACCAGGTGGTCCCATCAGAGTTCGCCCTTACATCAGGTGTCCCCTTACATCAGGTTCCCATCAGAGTGCCCCCATACATTAGGTGTCCCCATCAAAGTGCCCCCTTACATCAGGTGTCCTTATCTGAGTGCCCCCTTACATCAGGTTCTCATCTGAGTGCTCCCTTACATTAGGTTCCAATCAGAGTGCCCCCTTACATCAAGTGTCCCCATCAGAGTGCTCCCTTAAATCAGGTTCCCATCAGATTGTAGAGTGTATGGCCACCTTTATACACCTAAAATTACTAGTTGCGCTTTCAGTGCCATTAATTGTTATGGCACACCAGACACAGAAGCAAACACACATTTTACCCGTGAAAAAACGAGGGACAAATGCAAAACGCCCAGTAAAAAAACACGCAACCCACAAAACGCCCAAAATGTCCCATTGACCACATGTAGTGCAGCCAATTGAAACCAACAGGCTGCCCTCTGCGTGTCACAGGAAAAAATTGCCCACAAAACGTTCGCAATGCTAGATGTGAATGGGGCCTGAAAGTGAAATTGGTGCGATAACACAAGAACAACGAGGCTCCATTCACATCTGTGCGTTTCCTTGCATTTCAGAAATGCGCTGCACCAAAAATCACAGTAAAAAACGCACCAAGCGCCACTCTAAAAAAAGCTCTGAAGCTTCTTTGGGGCGAATGTTGTGTGTAGGGCGGCACATTCAGGAGGATGGGCTGCCCTGTGTGTGATGAGTGAAAATGCTCCAAAACGCCCCCCCTCGCAAAAAAAAAAAAAAAAAAAATGCATGTGGGAATGCGATTTTCCCGCTATGCAGAGATGTGAACGGGGCTTGACAGCTGAGTGTTTCTGTCCTCTCCCTTCTATGTACTTGTATAAAGATGGCCATACACTATTACACTATGCAATCTGATTGTATGTTGTGTATTTAGTGAGAAGGGTCATCAATGATTGCTTGCATCTCATTTAAAAAATGTGGAGCTGGGAATGGGAGGGTGGATGATGCCGGGCGTGTGCTAATGAGGTCAGCTGGTCAATTCCTTCCTGTGTCATAACCTACAGTCTGACCAGGAAGTAAGACAAATGGATACGTCCGGAAACATGGATGAGGACAAGTAATAAGTGTCTGTAGAATTAATGGAGAGCGTTGATATTTTTGCAAAAAAAAGTACATGAATGCTATATTGATACATAGCTTGCAACTGTCCCTGATTTTGAGGGACTGTCCCTCTGTCCCTCTTTCCCCCTCATTTGTCCCTCGTTTTGGTCTGATCTATACAGTTGTATAAAAAAAATTCACTTTTTATCTTTCAAAATATGTTTCCCAGAGCTAAATCTTTCATCCAAATTCTAAATTGCTGCATTAGTAAATTTTAAAAGCCAATATAAAGAAATAGTAGTCGTAAAAAAAAAAGCACTTGTAGATTTAATTACCCTTTTTTTGTGTTAATTCTCCTTTAAGGGGGTTTGGCAGGAGGCGTGTCCTATGCCTACATACGTTTGCTAGTAGGTGGCCCTCATTCCCATCTCAAAATGTTGGGCGGTATGCACAGGGGAGCTGGAATGTAGAAGAAAAAAAAAAAGCGAACAAAGGTGAACTTGTCCTTTAAGGTGCCACGGTGGCTCATCGTAGTATATATATTCAGGTAGCATTGTATACCAAGCATGTTATGTACCCAAAAGAGCCTTCCCATATTCAGAGAGGACAAACATATTCCATAGTCTCCAGGTCTTATGCCCCGTACACACGATCGGATTTTCCGTCGGGAAATGTTGGATGAAAGGCTGTTGGCTGAAAATCCGACCGTGTGTACGCTCCATCGGACAACTGTTGTCGGACTTTCCGCCAACGAAGGTTGGCTAGCATGTCTTCAAATTTTCCGCCAACAAATGTCTGTTGTCGGACTTTCCGAGCGTGTGTACACAAGTCCGTCGGACAAAAGTCCAAAGTACAAACACGCATGTTCAGAAGCAAGGACGAGCCGGAAGCGATTGGTCTTGTAAACTAGCATTCATAATGGAGAATTAACATTCGTGACGCGGCAAATTATGAAATCTGGAAATGCAGCGCACAATTCTCTTCTTCTTTAATGGGATAATAATGAAGCTGCTTTGCTGGTGATACTGATGGAGTTATTGCAAACGAAATTTTCAAAGGCTTTTTTTTTCTAGTGATATCAAGAATAATATTATTATGCTTGTTATTTTTTTTCTTTGTCACAACACCATTATCCCGTAATTTTTAAGATCAAAGATACAACTATGTTGGTGTCCCTTGTTAATTTTACATTGTATTTTTTTAAATGTAACTGCCGCCTCCCAAACTGTCATTTGAAGTAAAACACATAGCCAAGTATTATTCTACACAATTATTTTTACTGTCCATTAAAAAAAGAAAACAAATACAATTAGACATGCTATCTGCCAATAGAACTTAACCAAAAAGTGCATTCTATGCATCCAAAAATATAGAAAATATACCAAATCAAATCATTATTATTCAACCAAAAAAATAATGTCAAAGCAATAACTCCAAGACCAATAATAAATAACACGTTATCTCCTCCGATTCCGCATTATGTCTTGATGACGAACAGCCGTTCAGAAACAAACTGAAAAGTGCTAAATGAAAAACGCGAAAAGAAAAGGGCGGATCAACACTCACCAAACTTCTACTAACACGAAATTAGCAGAAGGAGCCCAAAGGGTGGCGCTAAAGAGCTGAAAAACCACGTAGTTCGTCACTACGTCCATAAATGTTGGCCAACATTTGTGTAGCCGTCTGCATGCAAGACAAGTTTGAGCCAACGCCCTTCGGACAAAATTCCACGGTTTTGTTGTCAGAAAGTCTGATCGTGTGTACGGGGCATTAGTGAGTACTTTTCATGTTTATGTTGGGCTGTAAGTATAAAGGCCCATGCACACGATAGGGCTTTGTACAAACTTTCCCGTGGATTTCTGTCCAAAGGGCGTTGGCCATGAACTTGGTATGCATACACACGGCAGGACTTTTTTAGCCAACTTTTAATAAATCACGTGGTTTTTCAGCTCTTTACCGCCACCCTTTGGTCAACTTCTGTACTATTGTCTGATCTTTTGCATTGGTTCTGAGCATGCGTGTTTGTACTTATGGACTATGGACTTGTGTACACATGATAGGATTTTGCTCCATAGGACTTTTGTTGCCGGAAAGTTTGTCTGTTTGCACAGCGAACATTTGTCCGATAAAAAACGAAAAAGTTTGTCCGATGGAGCGTACACACGGTCGGATTTTTCCTTTAAAACAGGTAATTTGCATGTTTGTTCTCAAAAAGTCAGATCGTGTGTATGGGCCTTTAGATCTTCTAGTTTAATGATTTCTTCCACTTTACGGCGCCAACAACTGATGGATGGTGGTTGCGGGTTCTTCCAATTAAAGGGGATACAAGACTTGACGGCATTCAGTAAATTATGTATTATTGATTTTTTTATTCATTTTTGCTGGGATGGCTGAGACATGTAATAAGAAAAAAGCTGGATCGTCAGGGATCTCTTAATCAGTAAACTCCGGGATTATCCTCCGGACCTCTTTCCAGCAGTGGTCAAGTTTAGGGCAAGACCAAAAGATATGGAGCAATGTTCTGCTATCTTCCTGGCACCTCCAACGGCGGTCAGTGACGTTAGGGAAGAATTTATGAAGCCGATAAGGAGTACGGTACCACCTCGTCTAAATTTTTTAATTGGTTTCCTGAAACTTTGTACAAATGGACGATTTTAAGCAGGGGTGTTGCTAGGTCTACAAAAGATCTGGGGCTAGAGCCCATAGCAGCGTAGTAAAGAAAGTCATACGTGTGTGTATATATATCCCCAGAGAGCCTCCCCCTTGCATCAGAGTCCCCAGAGAGCCCCCCGCTTACATCAGGGTCCCCAGAGAGCTACCCCCTTGCATCAGGGTCCCCACAGCCTCCCCTCACCTTGGGGACCCCTGCAGAGACTCGGGGCTATGGGCCCCAGATTCGGGGCTATAGCCCCAAAAGCCACCCTCTAGCGACGTCACTGATTTTAAGGCAAATCTAACTATGTTTTGTTGCTGTCCCGATGACAAAGTGCGTTTTAGGTCTGTCTCCTACTTCCCCAGGCAGGGTAGTTGTAACTGATCTGTAGGGGTGATTAAAAGGTTGTAGGCTTTAAAAAGAGTTTTTTTAATCACATGGTATTTGCACAACTGTTTATCAAATGCATATTTTTTTTGAAAAAAAAAAAAAAAAAACTCGAAAATTAATGTTAGTACACTGAATTTAGTACACCCTTTCACCGCCTTCCTGCCCAGGTCAATTTTCAGCTTTCACACTTTGAATGACAATTGCGCAGTCATACAACACTGTACCCATATGCAATTTTTATCATTTTTTTTCACAGAAATATAGCTTTCTTTTGGTGGTATTTAACCACTGTTTATTTTATTTATTTTTTTATCTTCTATTAGATTAAAAAAAAAGACAGAAAATGTTGAAAAAAAAAAAACCCAAAACATGCTATTCTTAATTTCTGTTATAAAATTTTGAAAATAAATATTATTTATTCATAAATTTAAGCCAAAATGTATTTATTTTTGCTACATTTTTGCTACATTTCTTGTTCATTATTTTTATTGAAAGAGTTATTATTATTAGTAAGAGTTTTATTGAGTTTTATTGAAAGAGTGCATTTATAGTAACAACAGTGCTCAATGCACTTATAAAGAAAACATTTTATCCGGATGGCCGCACTCCAACGATAATATCTTTATTGGTAAAAATCCATACAACAAACGATTAAGTAGATCGCTAACATGTTTCACAGCTTAACTACTGGTGCTTACTCATAACTATGGAGATATCTTTATGAATATAGAGATATATCTCTATATCCATAAAGATATCTCCATAGTTATGAGCATAACTCATAGTTATGAGTTATGCTCTCCACTTTAGCTAATCAAACACGGATTGTGCTTGATTACCTGTTTCCCCAGTTATGGTAGCCAAGCAAAGACATCTCTAGACATGTGCAATTCGTTTCGTTCCGAATTAGTTTTTTCAATGAAATTCGACAAATTCGTTACTTCGGAAGTATTCAAATTCACGAAAACCCTTTTAAAGAATTTTTTCCGAAGTTTAAAAAATTTGGCAATTCAAAAGAACGAAAACCCAAAAATTCGAAAGTCGGAAAATTCGAAAGAACCAAAACCTGAAATTCGAAAATCGAAATTCGAAAATTCAAAAAAATAAGAATAAATCTGAAAATTCAAAAGAACGGAAATCCGAAAATAAGAACGAAAATTTGAAAATCCAAAATAATAAATAACTAACTAATAATCTATCTATTACATTATAGGTATTGGAATTTCCTTTCAAATGTGGCTGTTAGAGAACATAAAAAAATACAAATTTATCAGAAGTTACGAATTATCCAAAATAACGAATGCCACATCTAAAGAAATGGAATGTAACAAATTAATAATAATAAATAATAATATATAATATGAAAGAAGGCACTCAGATAGCCACATCCGTAAATTAGAGGAGAACAAAAAGAAAAAGGATACTTACTAAGTATTCCTAGGTCTGACTTTAAAGGCGTAAGAAACAATAGCGAAGTATGAAAAAATAACAATGTTTATTGAGAAAATACAATACATGAATAGAGAATTCAAGGGTTAAAAATCATATATAATGATACAAAGTATACAGTGAGCTCTTGTGCGTCAACACGTTTCACCATTAGGCTTCTTCAGGACACATTTAAGGTTTCAAAGATAGCAGAAAAGAGAACGGATCTCACTGGCTTACAGAAGGGTAAGCCTCATATGTGAGTATCCAAATAAAAAGGATGTTCAGCAATATAATTCAGGGGGAGGAGATACTTCAATAGTCTGCATTCCAGATGATTGGAGACACCCAAGTCTGCTAATATAAGTAGATCAGAAACCACAGGGGCCAAGTAATTCCCAAGCAGGGCCAAAGCAATGCCATAGTAAAAGATTCCGGACCGGTATCCACGCTGGAGGATACTAAGGCACCACGGCCAAGATATCCTAATGGCTACCCCACAAAACGTCCTATACCTAGACAGGGGGTATAATCCCTATAGGGTAATTTGAGAGAAGGACAAAAGTCAAATGGCCCCTGGGAGATAGCCTTCCGCTGGTCACAATAAATAAAAAATAATAATACATTTTTTTTATTATTATTATTTTTTGTTATTATTGATTCGATACGTTCTATTCGTTTAGATGCAGCATTCATTATTTCGGATAATTTGTAACTTCAGGTAAATTCATATTTGTTACATTCACCAAAAGCCAAATTTGAAAGGAAATCCCAATACCTATAATGTAATAGTTATTATTAGTTAGTTATTATTTCATATTTTCGAATCTTTGTATTTTCACATTTTTTTCGGATTTTCCTTCTTATTTTTGTTCTTATTTTTCGACTTTCGAATTTCGGATTTTTACAAATTATCGAAATAACGAATACCACATCTAATAGAATGTAACAAATTCTGTTTTTTTCTGAAGTTACAAACTTATTCGAAATAATGAATTGCGATCACAAATGACCCAAAAAAACCCCCCCAAAAAAATACTCAAAAACAAATGAGACAAAAACGCCCAAAAACAAATGAGACGAAAACGAACACATTTTTCGGCAGTGCACATGCTGAAAAAATGTGTTAGTTTCTTAGCCAGGAAGCAACAAAATGTCTTTGATTTCCAGGTTCATTCATCATGGAGGAGATCGGGAACACAGATGTTTCCTGAGTTCCTCCCACACAACATGCTAAAGTCTCTGAAAGAATGGAAGAGCTCTTGAACCATGGTGGGTGGCACCGGTGGGATCGGGGTGGGTGTCACCGGTGGGATGGGGAGTAGGTGGCATCAGTGGGATGGGGGGTGGGTTGCACCGGTGAGATGGGGAGTAGGTGGCATCGGTGGGATGGGGGAGGGTGGCATCGGTGGGATGGGGGAGGGTGGCATCGGTGGGATGGGGAGTGGGTGGCACCGGTGGGTGGGGGAGTAGGTGGCATTGGTGGGATGGGGGGTGGGTGGCACTAGTGGGATGGGGAGTGGGTGGCACTAGTTGGATGGGGAGTGGGTGGCATTGGTGGGATGGGGGGTGGGTGGCACTGGTGGGATGGGGAGTGGGTGGCACCGGTGGGATGGGGGAGGGTGGCACCGGTGGGATGGAGAATGAGTGGCACTGGTGGGATGGGGGGTGGGTGGCATGGGTGGGATGGGGAGTAGGTGGCATTGGTGGGATGGGGGGTGGGTGGCACCGGTGGGATGGGGGAGGGTGGAACCGGTGGGATGGGGAGTGGGTGGCACTGGTGGGATGGGGGGTGGGTGGCATTGGTGGGATGGGGAGTGGGTGGCACCGATGGGATAGGGGGTTGGATGGTACCTTTTTGGTACTATAAAAGTGATCAGGCAGCTCTACAGCTGGCAGGATCACTTTCATGACAGCAGAATTCCAGCTGAAAAAAAAAAATACCAAGTGCAAGGCTTTATAAATGTATGTGTTAGACAAGGGGTTAAAGCTGTTAGCATTATAACATGATATCATCTTACTTCTTTTTTTTTTGTGTCTTTTTTTTCTAACAGGTCTAACTGTAACAGTATGCTTGTGAACATATGTTTTCCATGTTTTCCTAGAGAGCATTGTTTAGCTTGGGTCAGGGCCGTCTTTTTGCATGGGAACGCTGGGCAGTTGCCCGGGGGCCCCACTTGCCTGGGGGGCCCACCTGCCCAGTGACCCCAGCCAAGCAGCATCATTCAGATGTCACAAAGTTCGCTGCCGCATTGTGCCAGTGCTGTGGGGCTCCCTCACAGAGACAGAGTGCAGCGCGATCAGTCCCGATATCAGTCAGCGGCTCAGCGGCGGGCAGTGTGGGTCAGCTGTCACTGTGAAGAACGGAGCCGATGCTTTCTGTGTAGTTCCGGCTCTTCACATGATATGAAATCCACTCCGCCTGTGACAGATACAGGAAGCATCGTCTCTGCTCTCTACTGCAGCCGCATGCTGCAGCTTCCTGTCACACTTCCACGTCTCAGTGGAGCCAGGCGGCAGTACCCACGCCAGCATTAATACCCACCATCACCAGCAGTACCCACGCCAGCATTAATACCCTCCGGGCAGCACCAGCAGCACCAGCAGCACCAGAGTGTGAGTGGGTACATTTATATATATTTATTTAGTTTTTTTTTTTTTAGTTGTATGATTTAATGGTGAAAGTTATTAGTGCCCGGGCCCCCCCCCAAGTTTTGACTGTAATACAGTATCTTATGTGTCCCCCTTATATATCAATCTTATGCTGCGTACACATGAGCGGACTGTCCGGCAGACTTGGCCTGGCAGACCGGACTCCGTCGGACAATTCGGGCTCCAGGGACCTAGAAAAAGAACATGTTTCAAATCTTTCCAATGGACTCGAGTCCAGTCGAAAAATCCGCTCATCTGTATCCTAGTCCGACGGACTAAAACCGACGCTAGGGCAGCTATTGGCTACTAGCTACCAACTTCCTTATTTTAGTCCGGTCGTATGTCATCACGTACGAATCCGTCGGACTTTGGTGTGATCGTGTGTGTCCAAGTCCATTCGTTTGAAAGTCCGGAAAACGTACTCTGCAAAGTCGGTCGGAAAGACTGTCGGACCTAGTCCGTTGAGAAGTCCGCTCGTGTGTACGCGGCATCAGAGTTGCCACGAGGAAGTGTAAGAAAGGTTAGGAAAAAGAAACTTTATTACGTGTTGGTGAAAATAATCTTTAGAGCAGAAATGAAACGTAATGTTTTGAGTGGAGCACAGAAGAGGAAAAAAAAGTATGCAGAGGAGAAAGAGAAAATGTGCAAACTTTGCGCAATCGTGCGTGATTGTGTAGACAGGACCCCAGTGCACTGTATTGCCCCGGGGGGCCTATAATGCTCTTAAGATTAAGGCCCTGGCTTGGGTGCTCCTCCAATTATCACTTCATCATTCCTCAACTGGATGCTCCATTTTTTTTCCCCCCTTTATCCTTTTTGCTGTTGTTTGATCTTTTTTTAAAATGCTTCCAACCTGTGATGACGACTCTCGAGGGAACCCGTCTTTTGTCTCCAGACTCCCCCAACGTTTTCCTTTTAGGCTTCAGTCACTAGAGACGTGTTTCCTATCTGATTGGTCTTGGTTTAATAAAAGAATTGAGCAGATCCCTTTTTATAACAATGACTTGTTGAGCTTTTTTTTCTTTGTTGAAAATTCTTTTTTTTTTTTTTTTGTCCAGTTTAGTTATTTTCAGTGGTAACATTTCTGATCACACGTTTGTCTTCTTGTGTTCCTAAAAGGAAAGCATCGTGCATTTGCAAAGAGTAACACATTTTAAATCATTATGAAAATTTATAAATCTTGCGAGCTACTCTGGAGCGACCTGAGACTGCAATCAGCGTCAGGTATAAAGTAACCTGAGGCTACAACCCAGCATCAGCCGTCAGGTGTGGTATAACAATTCCTGTGAAACAAAGTGCAAATTTACAGCTGCTAAGCATACACAAAAAAACAAAAAAATGCAGCGCTGTGTGATACTGAACCTTACAAATGCATAAATAGTGCCATAAACAATGAAAACCAATATTGCTAAAAATGTAACTATAAATATATATATATATATATATTTTTTTTTTTGAAACAAGCAAGCTCACAGTGAAAAAACTGTAATAGTTATTCCTTAAGAACAAGTATCAAAAAAAGAGAGATTTTTTCTCCCAATTTACATCAATCCACAGTGACAAAAGCGCAAATTGGGGTAATATATACGTATTACTGTCCAAAAGGTGACTCTAGTGATGATAATCCTGATCAGAAGAGGGTGACTTCACTCACGTGCTCCCCTCCCCCCTGTTTGAATGCGCTCACCTCCAACAGTGTGACTTAACCACTTCAATACCGGGCACTTATACACCTTCCTGCCCAGACCAATTTTCAGCTTTCAGCGCTGTCGCAGTTTGAATGACAATTGCGCGGTCATGCTACACTGTACCCAAACTAAATTTTTATCATTTTGTTCCCACAAATAGAGCTTTCTTTTGGTGGTATTTGATCACCTCTGCGGTTTTTATTTTTTGCAAAAAAATAAAAGTTTTGCTTTTGTTTTTGTTTAAAAATTTTGTAAATAAGTAAGTTTTCTCTTTCACTGATGGGCACTGATAAGGCGGAAGGCGGAAGGCGGAAGTGATGAGGTGGCACCAATGAGCGGGCACTGATGAGCACTGACGATGGGCACTGATATGCGGCACTGATATGCAGTACTGATGGGCATTGATAGGCGGCACTGATGGGCACTCATGGGTGGCACTGGTGGGCACTGATGGGCACTGATAGGCGACACTAGGCACTGATAGGCTGCAAAGATGGGTTCTTATGGGTGGCACTGATGGGCACTGATAGGTGGCACTGATGGGCACTGATAGGCGGCACTGATGGGCACTGATGGGCACTGATACCTGGCACTGATGGGTACTGATACGCGGCACTGATACACGGCACTGATAGGCATCCCTGGTGGCACTGGCAGTGGTAGGCATTGGAGTGGGCACTGATTGGCAGCTGCCTGGGCATTGATTGGCAGCTGCCTTTGCACTGATTAGTTTTTCCCTGGGGATCTAGGGGGCATACCTGGTGGTCCAGTGTGGCTGGTTTCCCTGGTGGTCCTGGGCGGCTTCCCTGGTGGTCCTGGGTAGAATCCAAGGGGGGCTGTGCTGATAAACAATCAGCACAGACCCCCCCTGTCAGGAGAGCAGCCGATCGGCTCTCCTCTACTCGCATCTGTCAGATGCGAGTGAGGAAAAGCTGATCACCGGCTCTTCCTATTTACATCGTGATCAGCCGTGATTGGACACGGCTGATCACGTGGTAAAGAGTCTCCTTCAGAGACTCTTTACCTAGATCGGTGTTGCGGGGTGTCAGACTGACACCCCGCAGCAACGATCGCTGCGATGCGCACCCTGGGGGCGCGCAGCGGCTCAATATCCTGAGGACGTCATATGACGCCCAGTCAGGATATTGAAACCACTTTGCCTCCGTCATTCTGCTATATGGCGGGCGGCAAGTGGTTAAAGTGGATGTAAACCCGAATTTTTTTTTTTTTTATGTCATAATGTAGAGTATAAGATTTCCTATCATTTGAGCCCAGTCTTGTCACAAAGAGTTAATCCAGCTCTGAGCAAATCCTCTTTTATTGTTCAGTGAGATAAAACTTGACAAACAGAGAAAAACTTTGTCAAATCCTCCCCCTTGCTGTGAGTGACAGGTGATTTACATATCTCATGCTACAGCCTAAGACACAGGCATTATTTTTTTAATTCCCACCCCCACTCCTTTCCTCAGCAGCTCTGCAAGGATTGGCTGTTCCACACCTCAGCATGATTTGGCATGCTGAAGTCATGTGGTTACTTTCCTGGCTTTTCACTGGATGTTAGAGATCATAGCAGAAGTTCAGTGTAAGAAATACACAGGAGAAAATGCATATTGACAAGGGGAGTGTAGAGGTGGGCGGGTAGTCTACTGACATCACGACTCCACCCACGGATCTCCAGACAACAGACCCACCCACAAAATCTGCAGTTTTTCGGGTCTCATAACAGACAGAGGGGAGACATTTGACAGGTAAAGATATATGCAAGAGGCGTGTATATCCTTATAGATAACCCCTATGGCAGGAGTTTAGAAAGGATGACGTTGGGTTTACATCCACTTTAAGTTTGGTCCACATAAGCAGTTGAACCCCACCTGGGCTCTAAGTGAAACTGTCTTCAGCAGGATCCCACAGGAAAATCCAGAGAAGTTGTCAATTTAAAACAAGAATGTTCCTTGGGACATTAATACATATAATACCCCAATTTGCACTTTTGTCTCTGTAGATTGATGCAAATTGGGAGAAAAAAATCTCTCTTTTTTTTTTTTTTTTTGGACACTTGTTATTGAGAGATAATACTAAATTTTTTTCACTGTGAGCTTGCTTGTTACACAACAAAATATTTTTTTATATTCATAGTTACAATTTTTAGCAACATTGGTTTTCATTGTTTATGGCACTATTAATGCATTTGTAAGGTTCAGTATCACACGGCGCTGCATTTTTTTGTACATTTTTAATTATCATTATGTAGTGTTACCGGGTGGCACCATATCAGATTATTCCTTTAATCTCTTCACCCCAAAGCAACAGCTAATTATTTTCTTTCCGGCTCACCGTTACCATCTTCCCTGTGTCCAACCTAGGGGTACTTATCACTTGTCCAATTGAAACACTGGCTTCAACACTTAGTCCTCTTTTTTTCTCCAACTTTTATTCAGTAACAACACATGCAATAGAAAGGTAAGGGTGAAAAGGGATTCAGGTACCTTGGATGTTGCGGTTGGAGATAATTTCTACATCCAGCGAATAACACTTCCACGGCTGGATTCAACAACCACCGGATAGGCCCCTCTCACTGACCTAGCAGCCGATGCAATGCTCGAACACGGCCTCTGTCACAGACCCTATGAACCTGGGTGAACAAATTGTGGTGATCTAAACGGTCTCTGCCACAGACCGTACAGTCTTGAAGAAACTGACTGTGATACCTAATCCAAGATGCATCTCCGACTGAGTTCCCAGGCTCTTCTCAAGATACCAGCCTTATGCTCGGTCCTCTCCCGAAGAGTCCTCCTCCGGTCACCGCAATCCCTTGCTTCTTCCCGCAGGCCTGATAGCAAAAAGACCATCATGCCGACCCATAGGCCACCAAGACTCTGATCCTTCCTTTAGTAGCTAGGCCTTAGGTCTGCCAACCTCAAGGCTGAACTTTAAAGAATCGTAGTCTCCCAGGCCAGGAGGGCTACGAGGTGGGGAGCGCCAACCCCCCCCCCAGGCTCGGGGGGGGTCAGGGAGCGTGGACCAACCGAAGGCCAAAAAACTACTCCCTAAAGATGGCGTCTGTCCCTTAAATACCCCTACCCAGAAATGTCCGGCGTGTGAACCACTCCCACCGAAAAGTTTCTGACCAAAGAGTAGTCATTGTGTTTGACTAGACTGTATTTCCCGATCCACCAATGATGACAGCACCACCCATGGTTGGATGGAAATCTGCACAGTCCAGCCAATCTGGCACAGAAACCATTAATTTAGGCAAAGATAAGTTGAGCCTAAACTGTAGCTTCAACTAATTTAAATTTCAAAAGAATAGCGTCTGCTCTTTAGGAGCAGGACGCTACAATTAATATTATTACCCACTTGACCTCCGGAAAATTTACCCCCCTTCCTGACCAGGCCATTTTTTTTGCAATACGGCACTGAGTTACTTTAACTGGTTTCTCAGCCAGCCGCCACAGTTGCACTGTGGCCAGTTGGCTCTCCTGTGCGAATTGCCGTCATTGTACTCATTGGGCACATACACGGTGCCGCCAGAGGTGCGCACGCATGCCCATTTGCTAGTGGGGGAGCCAGTCAGCGGGTCTACCTCTGCCGGCCACCCGCGATCACTCCACAGAGAGGCAGAACCTCTTATAGGTAGCCTTATAGGTATCTTATAGTAATGGCGGGCTTCCACTTCCAGACTCCCAATTACCAGGTCGCTCAAATTTCAAAAGATGTCATGTGAGAATAAAATAAATGCCTCCAATAGTGTAAACTGTTTAAGCAACTAAAGATTTATTAAAAGCCAAATGGATTTTTACATAGAAAAAAGTTTTAAAAGCGCATGTAAAGTGCAACAACAGTGTTCCGGACGCCTCTTATGTCACTTCCGGTGCGCTCTGTATTCCTGGTCACGCGTTTCATCACATCACATGACTTCATCAGGGGGACCGGATTGGATCTCAAATGCTCATATTTATATGCGGTAACTTTCTGTTGCGTAAGTCACGTGACGTAACGCGTAGGGTGTGGACGGGAATACAGTTGTTGTACTTTACATGCGCTTTTAAAACTTTTGTAAATCCATTTGGCTTTTTAATAAATCTTTAGTTGTTTAAACATTTTACACTATGGGAGGCATTTATTTTATTATCACATGACATTCGGAACTTTGAGCGACCTGGTAATCGGGAGTCTGGAAGTGGAAGCCCACCACTACCATAAGATACCTATAAGCCTGATTCAACACTACATAGAGGTGAGAGTTCTGTGAGCACTAAGCAATTGTGTGAAGTCACGGGAGTTTTGTTTGCAAGGAAATATAATTGGAAGGACTGTTTTACTGACACTTGGAAGAATTTTTTTGGACTTTAGATTATTATGCACTATTGTTTGTGACATTTAGCACGTCACTGTTATTGAGTATTTGTATTTTGTATACTATTATTGATGTTTACGATTAAGAAGTTGCGCTGATCACTTTATACCTACTTTCTTTTGGTGGTATTTGATCACCATTGGGCTTTTTTGCTATATAAATGAAAAAAGAAAGATAATTTTGAAAAATAAAGCAATCTGTTTTTACTTTCTGCTATAAAACATATCCAATATCCTGTACTAATGACACCGGCTGGGAAGGGGTTAACATGTAGGGGTAATCAAGGGGTTAATTGTGTGCCTAACAATGTGTATGTAATGTGTGCTGTTTTTACTAAGCAACGCGTCAGTTTTTACTCCCAGTTTTTATGACGCGTACACACGATCGGAATTTCCGTCAGAAAAAACTTGGATGGTTTTTCCGACGGAATTCCGCTCAAGCTTGCCTTGCATACACACAGGTCACACAAAAGTTCTCTGAACTTTCGACCATCAAGAACGCGGTGACATACAACACTACGACGAGCCGAGAAAATTAAGTTCAATGCTTCCAAGCATGCGTCAAATCGTTTCCGAGCATGCGTGGTTTTTTGTGCGCGTCCGAATTGCATACAGACGAACTGCATTTTTGGATAGGAACTTTTCTCGACCGAAAAATAGAGAACATGCTCACAATCTTTTTCTGGCTGGAATTCCGGCAGCAAAAGACCGATGGAGCATACACACAGTCACATTTTCCGACAAAAAGCTCTCATCGGAGTTTTGCTGGCGGCATTTCCGATCGTGTGCACGCGGCATTCAAATAGATCCTAGACCGTACTCCCGCAGGAATAGTGTGAAAGACACAAGTAACCAAGAGTAACAGAAGTTTAAGAAGCAGCCTGTCGATAGTGTGTACAAGTGATAGGTGGAGTGGCCTCCTTCCGCCAGCGGCCTGTCTCCCAGAACAACGGGAGCGGATTCACACCGCAGAAGTACCCCTCCTGTACAGAGGTACAGAAGCTGAAAAGTTAAGTTAAGTGCATGTGTGGAGTCTGCGCAGAGTGCACAGCGAGGCCCACTTCACTTCTTGGGAGCAGTAGTGAAAAACGCTGGGCAGGTGGATGTGGACAGAGCTCGGTGTGTCCCTCCTACATGCAGATTACAGAGAAGGTGTACACCGTCATGGGAAACCGAGGATTAACTGGAGGACAGTTGCAGTGCAAGTGTACCTGGTGTACGTTTATCTCTAAGAGTAAAAGTCCTGCCTTCAGGTTGAGTATTCCCCCACAGCGCTAAGGATTGATAGTAGAAAAGCACAAACCATAAGAATTGGGCCAATGAGTTCACCAATAGCAAACGGTAAATGCAAATTAATAAAACAAAGGCAGATGAAGATGAATAATGAAATTAATGCAAACATGAATAAACTGGCCAATAACATTTGTTACATTCATGTTTGCATTAATTTCATTATTACTGTTTTTCTCTGAATGTACGCTTGTATCCAGCTGTGATTTTATGGACTTGAGCCTCTATGTCCCCACAAATGGAGGCCCAGTTTTTGCCCTTTCTTTAAGGCATTAATATATGCATACTTGGTGTTCTTTTCTCACAGCCAAAATGGCACCGTTTGACGGCGATACAGGACTCAGACCGAGGCTTGGCTAGATGTGTTTTTGTTATTTAAGCGGTGCGTCAGGACGCCACCCGTACCCCGTGATGACGTCCTTTGTAGTGACGAAACGCGCAGGGAGGAGCGGCTTGCTGACATCACGATGTGCTGCACTAGTCCCGGAAGTAACGGGCTGCTGTTGAGAGCCGGCCGGCTCGATTGTTCTCTGTTCGCTGATTTTAACCAACGATTTTGTAAGTGTCCATTCGTCTTTTTTATTAATAAATTTATAAAAGTTTTTACACTATGCAAGCCCAGCTTCATTTTGTGTATTTCTGTTTTGGCGTCGTATACCACCTTGAGTTGCAGTTTGGTCCTTTTTAGATAATAGCGCAGTTTTTTTTTTAACATTCCCCCACAGCAGTCTCAGCCTCAGCCTTGTCCCAGGGAATTGATGAAAGTACCTCATGACCCTGTAGAAGGTGCCTAGCATAGCCCAGAAGAACCCACCCCAGGGTAGGCCTCTCATGTGACCCTTACTTGGAGGACATGATGAGCAACCACCCTGTTACCATGACTTGCCCCCCCCTCCCCACTTATATTTCGGATCGTCAAGCTCCCCCATATTATTATTATTTTTTTGTAAATTCTGTTTGTTAGTTTAAAAAAAAAAAAAAATAGAATAATGTACACAACGTCTGGGCATTCCCGACTTTATACAATACAAAAGAACAAAAAAATCAAAAGACAAAAAAACAAACAAACATGGTCAGTCACCAAAAAAACAGCCAGTGCTAACCATGACCTTTAACTGCTCAACCCGCATTGATGGGAGGAGTAATGCCGCGTACACACGAGCGGAATTTCTGACAGAAAGAGTCCGATGGGAGCTTTCCATCGTATATTCCGACCGCGTGTATGTCCCATCGGACTTTTTCTGTCGAAAATTGAGACGGACTTAGAGAACATGTTCTATATTTTTCCGACGGAACAAATTACCATCGGGAAACCCGCTCGTCTGCATGCTGTTCCGACACACCAAAAATGACGCATGCTCTGAAGCAAGTACGAGACGGAAGCTATTGGCTACTGGCTATTGAACTTCCGTTTTCTAGTCCCATTGTACGTGTCGTACGTCACCGCGTTCTGGACGGTCGGAATTTGGTGTGACCGTGTGTATGCAAGAAAGCTTGCAAGACAGGTCGTAAAAACCTTCAGAGTTTATTCCGACGGCAAAACCGGTCGTGTGTACGCGGCATAATAGTATGACGATATGTATGTCACACATAGTCATAGAGGGAGCATAGCATGGTCCAAGTCATGGGTTACCCCAAGTGATTATGTAGGAACTGTTAAGCAAAATCAATATCACCCAAACCATTCAGCAGATGGCATCCACCTACTAAATGGAGTATAATTACTGAGTGGCATTAGTTGGATCGGACTCTATACAAACGTTCCAAACTTTGTCAAACTTAGCTACACAACCCCTGGAAAGGTACGTTGCTTTACAGAGGGGAATTGCTGAATTTACCAACGCTTTCCAAAAGTTCCCCCATATTATTTTGGTGAATTTTTCTTTGGATTTATCTTTATGCATCAGAAGACAAAACATCCATCACACGAGGATTCTAATTCTCCCCCACTCTGCCCAAAACTAGAAAAAAGTTTTCGGCTTGGCGTGCACTTGAAAATTTGTGCTATATGGAGTTGAGAATTTTTATTAAACCATCTAGTTACCAGGATAAAGGTAACAGTTCATTGTTATTCTTATCACATCACTTATTATTTTAAGGTAGAGATAAAAAAAGAAAGTCTTATTATCACTTTGAAACTGATCTTCCTACACCGTTCACCCCTTGGCCTTTAAGAGGCAGCTATATGATGTGTCGGATATAGATAATCTTTTCACTTACTCCTTTCCTTACCATAATATGCAATTAAATTCTATCAAAGTATATTTCCTGACAGAGTCCATGGCAGTCTACGTGTGGGTTAACCCCGCCTCCTCTCCAATCATGGGGGGCTGGTGCTCAAACGCTGCCACTGTGCCCTCAAATGCTGCCACCGTGCCATCAATTGCAGCCACTGTGCCAAACGCTGCCACTGTGCCCATTAAATGCTGCAACTGTGCCATCAAACGCTGCCACTGTGCCATCAAATGCTGCCACTGTGCCCTCAAACACTGCCACTGTGCCATCAATTGCAGCCACTGTGCCAAACGCTGCCACTGTGCCCATTAAATGCTGCCACTGTGCCATCAAACGCTGCCACTGTGCCATCAAATGCTGCCACTGTGCCAAACGCTGCCACTGTGCCCATTAAATGCTGCAACTGTGCCATCAAACGCTGCCACTGTGCCATCAAATGCTGCCACTGTGCCATCAAATGCTGCCACTGTGCCCATTAAACGCTGCCAGTGTGCCATCAAACGCTGCCACTGTGCCATCAAATGCTGCCACTGTGCCAAACGCTGCCACTGTGCCCATTAAATGCTGCAACTGTGCCATCAAACGCTGCCACTGTGCCATCAAATGCTGCCACTGTGCCATCAAATGCTGCCACTGTGCCCATTAAACGCTGCCAGTGTGCCCATCATATGCTGCCAGTGTGCCCTTGAATGCCCCCAGTGTGACCCCCGCCCGCTCGCTGACTGCCCGGCACTTACCCTGTCTTGGTGGGGCAGCGGGTGACGGCGACGAGCGGGGTCCTTCATGCATCTCCTGCCGTTCTCATCTCCCATCCTCTCCTCCTGATAGGCGTCCAATAGCAGCGCCTGTCATTTCAGCCAATCAGGTGACAGGTAACAGACCCGAGCATCTGATTGGTGGAGAGGCAGTTTAGTGTTAGGAAAGCGAATATTCATTCGCTTTTCTAACACACAGCTGAGTGACCTGCGAGAGCCCAGCATGGCGCTCGCAGGCCATCTTTTTTGAAGCCTATTAGAGCCTATGGCTGTAATCAGGTGCTTCAAAAACACCCCCCACCACTATAATTCAGACGCCCTGTGCCTGAAAAGGGGCCGGGTGCCTGAATAGGGGGTGGCAGTGGCGGCCATAGATAGATTCATGCAATGCATGAATCTTATCTATTGGTGATAGAGGGGGTGGCAGGAGAGAGGGGGTGGCGCGGGCCGCCACTGTCTCCAATGCTATGAGACCCCACTCCCATAAATTTGAGCTCACCGCTAGAGACTGAGTTAAATTTCTTTTGATCAGCATACCCACCCGTGTGGTCTAGCTAGTTATTTCCCACAGGTAGACTGCCATGGAGTCTGTCAGGAAAACGGAAAATTTATTATCAAATACTTACCGCAATTTTCCTTTCCTGATGGACTCCATGGCGGACGGAGTTCCCACCCATCGGTCAAGAGTTGGCTAGTTACGGGACGCAGTCTCTAGCGGTGAGCTCAAATTTCTGGGAGTGGGGTCCTATAGCACTGGAGTGGAGGCGGGGTTAACCCACACGTAGACTGCCATGGAGTCCATCAGGAAAGGAAAATTATGGTAAGTATTTGATAATAAATTTTCTGTTTTAAACCCAAGAACAAAAAATGCATTATATTGCAGATAATGTTTTTATTTTGTGCTGGCTGCATTAGTTATCTTCTTTCAAGTTGGGTACATTTTTGGAAACTTCAGAAAAACACCTGTTGATCCTGCTGGTCCTTGAAACTTCCTAAAATTTCCTAAAACAATATTATTAGCTATCTCAGCTACCTTCTGTGAATTAAAAAACAAATTCCACCCTCTATGCCGGGGGGCCTCCACATTTTTTTTGTACTAATGCCACATTGTATATTTGAAAAATATTTAAGGGCCAAAAAAATTTTTTTTTTTATTACATCAGGTTCCCCATCAAAGTCTCTCTTACATCTGAGTCACTATCAGAGCCCCCCTACATCCGAGTCCTCTTTAGAGTCCCTCTCTTACATCAGGGTCCCCATCAGAGCCCACCATACATCAGAACCCTCTCTACAGTCCCTTACCTACATCAGGGTCCACATTAGAGTCCCTCCTTACATCACGATCCCTATCAGACTCCTCCTTACATCAGAACCTTCTTTAGAGAGTCCCTCCCCCTACATCGGACCCCATCAGAGCCTCCTCTTACATCAGAATCAGAGCCACCCCCCCCCACATCAGAATTCTCCTTATATCAGGATCCCCTTGAGAGCCTCCCTTACATGAGAACCTTCTTTAGAGTTTCTCCCCCTACATTGGGGCCACCATCAGAGCCTCCTCTTACATCAGGATCCCCATCAGAGCCCCCCTTACATCAGAGCCTTCTATAGAGTACTCGTCTTACATTAGGGCCCCCATCAGAGTACCCCCTTACATTAAAGTCCCCATCAGAGTCCCCCTTACATCAAAATCCTCTTTAGAGTCCCCCCTTATATCAGGGCTCACATCAGAGTCCTCCTTTACAACAGAATCCTCTTTATAGTCCCTCCCCCTACATCAGGGCCTCCATCAAAGCCCCCCTGCACCAGGGTCCTCATCAGAGTTCTCTTACTACTGTAATGCCGCATACACATGACCTGTTTTGCCGTCGGAATAAACTCTGAAGGTTTTTATGACGGAGTTCCGACGGAATTCCGCTCAAGCTGTCTTGCCTACACACGGTCACACCAAATTCTGACCGTCCAGAACGCGGTGACGTACAACACGTACGACGGGACTAGAAAACGGAAGTTCAATAGCCAGTAGCCCATGGCTTCCATCTTGTAATTGCTTCAGAGCATGCATCGTTTTTGGTGCGTCGGAACTGCATACAGACGAGCGTTTTTTCCGATAGTAATTTGTTCCGTCGGAAAAATATAGAACATGTCCGTCTGAATCTTCAACAGAAAAAGTCCGATGGGGCATACACACAGTCGGAATATACAATGGAAAGCTCCCATCTGACTCTTTCTGGAAATTCCGCTCGTGTGTACACGTCTTACATCATGCTGTTGATGCAGGGTGGAATGTGGGAGCAAAGTAGGCCTGTGCAGAGGAGGTTCCAGCCTCCTGTAAATGCAGGGGCAAGCTTGTGAACATGCTGAAGGTAAGCTGCACTGGAGACTGTGTGGGATGGTGGTGGAGGAGTGGAGACCATGGGCAGCTTCTGCTGAGTCCTTATTCTGTGCACAGGGAAGATACACCAGTGACCCTAGTGGAGAGCCAAATAAAATCTCGTAGTGGGCCAGATGTGGTCTGTAGGCCTTCGTTTTGGAGACCCCTGCACTACGCAACGTAGATAAGGAGAGGGAAATGTGTTCTCAGTCCAAATCAGGAGAGCAGCTTGGAGTGACAAGTATAGTGAATGAGCCTTGTCACCCTAAGACCAGTGGCGGCTGGTGCTAAATATATTTTGGGTGGCTAACTAACCCCAGACACCCCCCCTCGGGAGACGGAAGGTGGACAGGAAGGCGGTGGTTGCCGCAAGCACCCCCCACCCCCCCCCGGCATTAGACAGACTGACCGTTGCTTCTCCTCCGGCTGAACAGGAAGTGGGTCCTGAGATACGATTGGCCAATCGAGTCTCAGGACCGGCTTCCTGATTGGCACGGGATGAGAGTCTGGAAAACAATAGCAAATAGTATTTCGCTATTATCACACAACTGGGTGGACTCAGGGCGTAGTGTTCTGCGCCCCAGGCCCACCCTTTTTTGAAGCCAATTAGAGCCTCTGGCTCTAATCATGTGCTTCTGTCAGGGCTGGGCTCAGCCCTTCCTTCTCTGAGCTGACCGCTCAGCTGTTGGCTAATTGCCAGCTCCTATCTCTCCACAGTTACTCAGCTGTTGATGATATCCTGCTCGTCAGTCCTGCCTACTTAAGTCCAGTGGACCTCTGCCTTCGCCTTGGTCAACATCACAGAAACTATCTCCTGCGATCCTGTTCAAGACTTGCTTTGCTGACATCCCTTCTGGCTCCAGATCCTGCTTGCTGTTCCACTACATTGATCCCTGACTTCTGGCTTGGCTGACTTTCCGTTCCGGTTACTGAACTTTGGCTATGTTTTGACTACGTTTGTTCTTTTTACTTTTATTATTAAACAAGTGTGATTTAACTGCACTTCTGTTTCGGCCTGATTTCATGGTTCTGACAGCTTCTAAAAAAAAAAAAGAAAAAACATTGGAATCCATGCATCTGGTGCCCTGCATGTAGATTTAACGGCCGAGCGTATGGACGACGCCCCTTCGCCCAGTATGGACGGGCCGCCACTGCCTAGGACAGCAAGTGCATTATTGGCAGGATCACCAGATAAACATAAATGGAAAAGAAATCCTAAAAAAAGGAAAAACTAATACAGCTACAGCATCCAAAGACAGGTAAGCTGTAATATAGTATTTTTTTTTTTAATTTAGATACATTTTAAGTAACGAAAAGTTGTCCTAATGCTGAGGACCTGTTTGGCTGGTGTGTTCCTAAAGATCTTTTTTTTTTTTTTTTTTTTTTGCTGGCAGTGAATACAACTTGGCTCCAAACTGTAATTGCAATGATAAGTGGGAGGCCATCAATTTCTGCTTCAAGAATTATCTGCGTGAGAAATGGTCATATTGAGTTGGGGAACTAAATAATTACGCCCTTATAGCAGGATTTATGAACCTGGTTCAACTACTCTTTTGTAGATGCATACAAGAATAATGAAGCACCCTATTCAGTTAATAGGAATAAAATGAAATTCAGATTCCATTTTGGCTTAATTAAATGTTAATTTCATGGTTGGGTGAAAATAATGCTTCTCCCTCGCAATTTTTTTTTTTTTTTCACTCCTCAAGAACGAAATATATTCGGCTGAAGAATTAGCCTGGCGCGCGGTGGTGTTTGCTTCACTATTTGCGGTTGCGTGCCCTTTCTCTAGAGGTGAAACCACTAAATTTTTTTATTGAGTGATCGAACAATTAAAAGAAATTTTGATTTGTGGAGAAGAACTGAAGTCTGATAGTGCCAGAGACTTAATGCCTATACCTCCAGGCAAAATTTATTATTTTTTTTGATAGAGTGAGGATGAGGGTAAGACTCTCTGTTAAGTTTTTTTTTATTTCTGGAAACCTAAGAAAGGTATGGGGGAATGGATCTCTTAATGCAGAAGGTGTTTCCAGTGTAGAGGGAATGGTTCTCCTTAAGCATCGGTTCCAGGTGTGGTGGCCAAAGGTCAGATTTTTGCTCTATTAGTGACTTGGTGTGCAAGAAGGAAAGCACTAAAAACAGGACTTATACAGTCCAGATTTAAATTTATTCAGATTCTTATATCATAAAAATCCAACACGTTTTGGGGGTTTAAAGCATCTTCCTTCATCAGGGCTCGATCAGTAAGAAAAGAGGAGCACCCGGTGTCTGGATTGATGACAGACCTAAAGTAAGGATATCAATCATTTATTGAGAATCAAGAGTATACAAACTGCCTCCCCCTTCTTCAGGGCTATTGGTACGCATCAATGGCACTGAGAGATGGTGGTAGGACTTAGACACGCGCAATTCGTTTAGTTCCAAATTCTTTTTTTACAAATTACGACAAATTCGTTCATTCGGAAATATCCGAATTAACGAAAACCCGTTTAACAATTTTTTCTGAATATTCATAAATTAGAATATTTGAAAATTCATAAATTTTAAAATTCGTAAATTTGGAAATTCTAAAATTCGTAACTTCGAAAATCTGAAATAATAACTAACTAATAATAACGTAACTATTACTAAAGATTAAATTATAGGTATTGGAATTTCCTTTCAAATTTGGCTGTTGGTGAACGTAACAAATTTTTCTGAATATTCATAAATTTGAATATTTGAAAATTCATAAATTTTAAAATTCGTAAATTTGGAAATTCTAAAATTCGTAACTTCGAAAATCTGAAATAATAACTAACTAATAATAACGTAACTATTACTAACGATTAAATTATAGGTATTGGAATTTCCTTTCAAATTTGGCTGTTGGTGAACGTAACAAATTTTTCTGAATATTCATAAATTTGAATATTTGAAAATTCGTAAATTCAAAAATTCTGAAATTTGGAAACTCAAAAATTCGAAAAAATCTGAAATAATAACTAATTAATAATAACTTAACTATTACTAACGATTAAATTATAGGTATTGGAATCTCCTTTTAAATTTGGCTGTAAGCGAACGTAACAAATACGAATTTATCAGAAGTTATGAGTTATCAGAAATAACGAATGCTGTATCTAAACAAATGGAATTTAGCGAATTAAAAATAATAAAGAACAATAATAATAAAAACGTATTATTATTTGTTATTAATTTGTTCCGTTCCATTTGTTTAGATATGGCTTTCGATATTTCAGATAATTCGTAACTTCGGATAAATTTGTATTTGTTACGTTCACTAACAGCCAAGTTTGAAAGGAAATTTCAATACCTATAATTTAATAGTTAGTTATTATTAGTTAGTTCGTTATTCTTTCGAATTTTCTGATTATCTTTCTTATTTTTGGATTTTCGAATTTACGAATTGCGATCATAACAAAGGACTCAAAAAAACGAAAAAAAAAACATGAATGAAATGAAAAAGAACAAATTTTTCGGCAGTGCACATGTCTAGTAAGAATGTTACAAGGCAGGCAAAATGCGTTGGCTCGATTTGTATACTCTTGGTTCTCAATAGACTAAAGATATGCTTACATCAAGTATGTCATCACTCCGCACACGGGGCGTTCCTCTTTTCTTATTGGAATGTCCCTCCTACTGAAGTGACATCATAGTCGGACCAGTTCAGGCAGCAGCCCATACTTCCAAAGAGTTGTAGATCCCCATTTATCCATGGAACTACTTAATACAGACTAAAATAACTAAATTTGTCCAGCATGGTCCCCATCTCAAACAAACCACTTCATCAGGGCACCTAAATCATTTTGGTATTTCTTAAAACATACTAGGCGTTTATTTGTTAACCACTTGCCTACCGGGCACTTTTACCCCCTTCCTGCCCCAGGCCAATTTTCAGCTTTCAGCGCTCTCACACTTTGAATGACAATTGCGCAGTCATGCAACACTATAGCCAAATTGAATTTTTAGCGTTTTTTTCCACATAAATAGAGCTTTCTTTTGGTGGTATTTAATCACCACTGGGTTTTTATTTTTTGCAAAAAAATGAAAAAAAGACTGAACATTTTGAAAAAAAAGTTTTTCTTAGTTTCTGTCAGTAAATTTTCTAAATAAGTAATTTTTCTCCTTTACTGATGTGCGCTGATGAGGCGGCACTGATGGGCACTGATGAGGCAGCACTGAAGGGCACTAATTAGGTGGCACTGAGGAGGAGGCATTAATAGGTGGCACTGATATGCAGCACTGATGAGCACTGATGGGCACTGAAAAGTGGCACTGATGGGCAACACTGGTGGGCAATGATAGTGATGGGCGGCACTGATGGGTGGCAGTGATGGGCAGTCCTGATGAGCAGGCTCCGATGGGCACTGAAAGGCATCACAAATGGGCACTGATTGGTGTCACTGATGGGCTTTGCTGGGGCTGTACTGTAATCAAGGCACTGATCATCAGTGCCCTGATTACCTGTACAGGTCTCCAATGCGAGGAGATGCCACTGACCACCTCTCCTCGCCACACACTCTCTCAGTGTGAGCCAAGGAGAGCCGATAAACATGAGGAGAGCCGAAACATGTGACTGGCTGTGATTGGACACAACCAATCACATGGGTAAAGACCGCTGCGCAAATACAGTGTGGTACTATATATATATATATAAATATATATATAAAATATTTGGAGGTTCTAAGTAATTTTCTAGCAAAAAATACTGAGTTTAACTTGTAAGCACCAAATCTCAGAAAAAGACTTATGCCCTGTACACACGATAAGATTTTCCGCCAAAAAAAACCATGGACTTTTTTCCGACGGATGTTGGCTCAAACTTGTCTTGCATACACACGGTCACACAAATCTTGTCGGAAATTCCGAACTTTAAGAACGCGGTGACGTACAACACGTACGACGAGCCGAGAAAAATGAAGTTCAATAGCCAGTGCGGCTCTTCTGCTTGATTTCGAGCATGCGTGGAATTTTGTGCGTCGGAATTGTGTACACACAATCAGAATTTCCGACAACGGATTTTGTTGTCGGAAAATTTGAGATCCAGATCTCAAATTTTGTTTGTCGGAAACTCCGACGGAAAATGTCCGATGGAGCCTACACACAGTCGGAATTTCCGGCAACAAGCTCCCATCGAACATTTGTTGTCAGAAAATCCTATCGTGTGTACATGGCATTAGTCTTTAAGTAGTTAAACTGACCTCATTTGCAGACTGAAGTTGTTTCCTTTGATCTCAAAAAAGAACCAAATGATACAATGTTTCCTTTTATCTCTCAGCGCTGAGCAATGTTGTGATAAACTATGCTGGCTTTTTTCTTTTTTCTTTTTTTTTACAGCTCTGAGCAGAGAATGGCTCTGCACTTGTTACGTGAATCATTGAAATGACGGATTAAGATTGTGGGGGGGTTGAATCGAGATCAAGAAATGACACTTTGCTACAATGTAAAGTAGTGAGTGTACAGCTTGTATAACAGTGTAAATTTGCTGTCCCCTCAAAATAACTCAACACACAGCCCTTAACGTCTAAACCGCTGGCAACAAAAGTGAGTACACCCCTAAGTGAAAATGTCCAAATTGGGCCCAATTAGCTATTTTCCCTCCCCGGTGTCATGTGACTCGTTAGTGTTACAAGGTCTCAGGTGTGAATGGGGAGCAGGTGTGTTAAATTTTGGTGTTATCGCTCTCACTACTGGTCACTGGAAGTTCAACATGGCGCCTCATGGCAAAGGACTCTATGAGGATTTGAAAAAAAGAATTGTTGCTCTACATAATGATGGCCTAGGCTATAAGAAGACTGCCAAGACCCTAAAGCTGAGCTGCAGCACGGTGGCCAAGACCATACAGCGGTTTAGCAGGACAGGTTCCACTCAGAACAGGCCTCACCATGGTAGACCAAAGAAGTTGAGGTCACGTGCTCAGCGTCATTTACAAAGGTTGTCTTTGGGAAATAGACGTATGAGTGCTGCCAGCATTGCTGCAGAGGTTGAAGATGTTGGGGGTCAGCCTGTCAGTGCTCAGACCATACGCCGCACACTGCATTAAATTGGTCTGCATGGCTGTCGTCCCAGAAGGAAGCCTCTTCTAAAGATGATGCAGAAGAAAGCCCGCAAACAGTTTGCTGAAGACAAGCAGACTAAGGGCATGGATTACTGGAACCACGTCCTGTGGTCTGATGAGACCAAGATAAACTTATTTTGTTCAGATGGTGACAAGCATGTGTGGCGGCAACCAGGTGAGGAGTACAAAGACAAGTGTGTCTTGCCTACAGTCAAGCATGGTGGTGGGAGTGTCATGGTCTGGGGCTGCATGAGTGCTGCCGGCACTGGGGAGCTACAGATCATTGAGGGAACCATGAATGCCAACATGTACTGTGACATACTGAAGCAGAGCATGATACCCTCCCTTCAGAGACTGGGCCGCAGGGCAGTATTTCAACATATTGACCCCAAACACACATCCAAGCATGACCACTGCTTTGCTAAAGAAGCTGAGGGTAAAGGTGATGGACTGGCCAAGCATGTCTCCAGACCTAATCCCTATTGAGCATCTGTGGGACATCCTCAAACGGAAGGTGGAGGAGCGCAAGGTCTCTAACATCCACCAGCTCCGTGATGTCGTCATGGAGGAGTGGAAGAGGACTCCAGTGACAACCTGTGAAGCTCTGGTGATCTCCATGCCCAAGAGGGTTAAGGCAGTGCTGGAAAATAATGGTGGCCACACAAAATATTGACACTTTGGGCCCAATTTGGACATTTTCACTTAGGGGTGTACTCACTTTTGTTGCCAGCGGTTTAGACATTAATGGCTGTGTGTTGAGTTATTTTGAGGGGACAGCAAATTTACACTGTTATACAAGCTGTACACTCACTACTTTACATTGTAGAAAAGTGTCATTTCTTCAGTGTTGTCACATGAAAAGATAGAATAAAATATTTACAAAAATATGAGGGGTGTACTCACTTTTGTGAGATACTGTATATATATATATATATATATATATATATATATATATATATATATATATATATACACATATATATATATATATATACATATATATATATATATATATATATATATATATATATATATATATATATATATATATATAACAATTATATATATTATATATTATATTACAATTACTATGGGCTAAAACACTTGTCAGATATATTATTTCTTGGCCCCAAGGGTGATATTTTCATAGTAAAATAGTAAAAATTTTAATAAAAATTATACTGTGGAGTGTTTATTGTGACATGCAAAGACTTTAACAATACAGATTTGTAAAATTACAGTTTGCTTAGTGTGAGAATTGAATCTTTCTTTAAAGCTGAAGTTTAATCTGTGCAGATCACAGCTCAGTATCCAGGGTGGACAGACAGGTAAGACATGTTAATGCAGAAGAGACATACATTAAAATCCTGCCTGTTTGCCAGTTCCACTCTAAAGACACCTGACTTTTTGAAAAAAAAACGCAGTGTAAACTCTGTTACAATCCTGTCTAGATGTGGCAGCGAGTGATACAGACTGGAAAAGTCAGAATCGCCACAGGAGAATCTGTAAACGATACAAATTTCTGTGAAAGCATACGGTGAAATCTATCGCGTGTGTGTAAACATAGAAAAGTGAGGGCAGACAATTGACCAAGTGGTCCTTCAAGTGGGCTTTTTTTTTTTCAATTGATACATATTTTAGATTTTTTTTTTCTTAACTGTTTTATCTGAGTGTAGATCCATGTTTGTCGTGAGGATAGAAAAGGAGAGCCGATAACCTGCTTGTGTTAAAGGGACATCGACACTTATAATCAGGGCACTGATTATCAGTGTCCTGATTATCAGTGCAGTGTCAGAAACCATGAAATCAGGCCGAGACAGAAGTACAGTTAAATCACACTTGTTTAATAATAAAAGTAAAAAGAACAAATGTAGTCAAAACATAGCCAAAGTTCAGTAACCAGAACAGATAGTCAGCCAAGCCAGAAGTCAGGGATCAATGTCAGCAAGCAGGATCTGGAGCCAGAAGGGATGTCAGCAAAGCAAGTCTTGAACAGGAATGCAGGAGATAGTTTCTGTGATGTTGACCAAGGCGAAGGCAGAGATCAACTTGACTGGATGGCTTAAGTAGGCAGGACTGACGAGCAGGATCATCAACAGCTGAGTAACTGTGGAGAGAGATAGGAGCTGGCAATTAGCCGACAGCTGAGCGGCCAGCTCAGAGAAGGAAGGGCTGAGGCCAGCCTTGACATGCGGTCCCAACAGTGCAAGTGCTGCCAATCAGTGCCCACCAATGCCTTCTCATCAGTGCCACCTATCAGTGCCGCCTACCAGTGCCCATCAGTGTCGCCTACAAGTGCCTATCAGTGCCGTCTATGAGTGCAGCCTCATCAGTGCCCATCAGTGTCGCCTACAAGTGCCTATCAGTGCAGTCCATGAGTGCAGCCTCATCAGTGCCATCAGTGCCACCTATCAGTGTCCATGACTGCAGCCCCATCAGTGCAGTATATCAGTGCCCATCAGTGAAGAAGAAAAATTACCTGTTTGCTAAATTTTATAACAAACTATGATATATACCCTGTTTCCCCGAAAATAAGACCTAGCGTGATTGTCAGTGATGGCTGAAATATAAGCCCTACCCCCCAAATAAGCCCTACCCTGAAAATAAGACCTACAAGGACTTTAACTAGGACTTATTTGGGGGGGTAGGGCTTATATTGCAGCCATCACCGACAATCACGCTAGGTCTTATTTTTGGGGAAACAGGGTATATATATATATATATATATATATATATATATATATATATATATATATATATATACTGTATATATATATATATATATATACATATATATATATATATATATATATATATATATATATATATATATATATATATATATATACTGTATATATATATATATATATATATATACATATATATATATATATATATATATATATATATATATATATATATATATATATATATATATATATATATAAAAATGATACAAAACTTCATATGGGTACAGTGTTGCATGACCGCGCAATTGTCATTTCAAATGTCACAGCACCGAAATCTGAAAATTGGCCTGGTTAGGAAGGGGGTGATAGTGATCGGTAGGCAAGTAGTTAAATTCACCAAGAAGATCCTCTGCCCATTAAAAAAGTTTGGCTGTCAGCCTTGTACTATGCAGGGTGAAATAACCTCTCATGGACGACTAATAACAGAAGAATTATACAAGAGGGTTAGATTATCTTATACATTTCCTGGCAATGACAGAATCGCTGACTGCCATAAAACTCACAAATAGTCTTACCTTAGATTACCTTCCGTGTGTGAGAATAGCCTTCATCTCAAGATCTACGAACGCTTGGCTTATTTAGTGAAGAAAATAGAATTGCAGAAAGAAAAGCAACCAGAGGCAATGCAGTAATAGTGGCCGATAGAAATCAATAAGTATAAACAGTGACCCATAGAAATGAATGAGCAGTAACAATGACCAATAGCAATCAATGAGCAGTAAAAGTGAATAATGGCAATTAATGAGCAGTAAAAGTGAATAATGGCAATCATTGAACAGTAGCAGTGGCCAATAGCAATCGATAAGCAGTAACAGTGACCAATACTAATCAATAAGCAGTAATCATCTGAAATCTAGTTGGCTCCTCTGGGCTACTGAACTTTCTACATTATTGTTCTTTGAACGGGGTAGCAATTGAAGTACAATTGCAGGTAATGTATAGAACAAGCCATTGAACTGCCAACGTCATCCAGAGAACATTTGCTAAATTTAAAGCAAATTTTTTTTTTATCTTTCCATCTATTAAATCTTCTGCCCTTGTTGTTGTTTTAACTTTGGATAGTAAAACCTTTTTTTTCCTGCCAGTAAATCCCTCATACAGCCCACTTCCTGTTTCTTGTCTGGTCATTAGCCTAGGATTATGACATCATACACAGATCTCTCTCTCACTCTCGTGAGAGTTTGCCAGGAAGGGAGGGGGGATGAGTCATAAGAGGGCCAATGAGAGCTGCAGAGCTGGAGGTGTGCCTCTGTGTGTCTGTGTAAATCCAGGAAGCGAACAGGCAGCGGCTTCAGCTGCCCACAGTTAAAATGGCTGCAGCCAGACTCAGTGGGAGGGAGATTTCTGCAGCATATTTGGCAAGTACAGAATCGCAGTATACAGTTGTGCTCATAAGTTTAGATACCCTGGCAGAATTTATGATTTTGTGGCCATTTTTCAGAGAATATGAATGATAACACAAAAACTTTTCTTTTACTCGTGGTTAGTGTTTGGCTGAAGCCATTTATTATCAATCAACTGTGTTTACTCTTTTTAAAGCATAATCACAACAGAAACTACCCAAATGACCCTGATCAAAAGTTTACATACCCCGGTGATTTTGGCCTGATAACATTCACACAAGTTGACACAAAGGGGTTTGAATTTCTATTAAAGGTAACCATCCTCACCTGGGATCTGTTTGCTTGTAATTTGTATGAGCGTATAAGCCCAGGTTCACGCAGAGCTGCGGGAATGAAGCCGTGCGAGTTCAGCTGATTTCACTCCCGCATGTCAGTCCCGATTTCGGACGCGATTTCAGAGACATCTGTGTAGGTTTCTGCACAGATGTCAATGTAAATTGCAGCCCAAAATCACAAAAAGTAGTACAGAATCTACTTTTTGAATTCGGTGCAGTGCCGCAGATGCGGCGTCGCACCGATTAGGATGGTGCCATTGATGGCAATTGCTGTCAAAACGCTCTAGGGCTAAAAGTTCAATGAGTTTCTGGACTCCTAACAGACCCTTGCATCTTTCATCCAGTGCTGCACTGACGTTTCTGGATTCTGAGTCATGGGGAAAGCAAGATAGTTGTCAAAGGATCTGCGGGAAAAGGTAGTTGAACTGTATAAAACAGGAAAGGGATATAAAAAGATGTCCAAGGAATTGAGAATGCCAATCAGCATTCAAGAAGTGGAAAATGAGGGGTTCTGTTGAAACCAAACCACGGTCAGGTAGACCAACTAGAATCAAGAAGTGGAAAATGAGGGGTTCTGTTGAAACCAAACCACGGTCAGGTAGACCAACTAAAATTTCAGCCACAGCTGCCAGGAAAATTGTTCAGTGTGCAAAGAAAAACCCATAAATAACTTCAGGTGAAATACAGGACTCTCTGAAAATATGTGGTGTGGTTATTTCAAGATGCACAATAAGGAGGCACTTGAAGAAAAATGGGCTGTATGGTCGAGTCCCAGAAGAAGATTATTACTAATCAAATGCCACAAAGTGAGTACAGGGCCCAACTGGAGGGGGAAGGAGAGGGCTAGGGCTCATTCACCCTCATTCACTTTGTATTGGGGGCATAGGCGGGCACACCCACGTCACATGTACAAAATGCGTAGGGAAGAGCGTTGTGCTGACATCATCACAAGTCCCCGGAAGCGTGGGTGCTGCTGCTTGTCTGGCCAGTGGATTGTTTTTGAGCTATTTTTATCTACAAAATGTGAGTGGAATTTATATTGTTTTATTCAATAAATGTACCCATGGTTTTACGCTATTGGAGCATCTGTTTTATATTTGCATACCATATGAGGGAATATCTGGGAAAAGTCTGGGTGCTGCTCAGGCTCGATAGGGAGGGGGTATGTAGACAATGCATCTGCAGCTGCTGCTAGAGTGCTGACAGGGGATGGAGCCCGTCCTGGCTCCTTCAAGGGTTCTAGGAAGGAAAGGGTGACCCCCGGAAGTCACACATCTGTGGTGTCCTGCTACGATGAATGGTGTGTCAAACTCAGCCTGGACTCCAACCAGGCCACGCCCCCAATGCATTTCACTCTGCCCCGCCGCCCCCAGAGATTAGTCATGAGGGCATATCCAAGGGACAATCAGTGGCCATTAGTCCAGACCAAGGGTCTCCAAACTGTGGCCCTTTGCTAGCCTTTATCCAGCCCTTGGGGCACTATTCCTCCCTCTGACACTAACAAAGGGGCACTGATTCTTCCGATGATACCAATGATGGGATACTCTGCCTCCTACTGATAGGGGCAGTGGGGCACTACTCCTCCTCCTACTGACCACCAACCCTGAGGCCAAATTTATTCTCACTAATGCTGGGCCCGGGACATTTTCTGCCCCCCGCTGGACACAATCCGGCCCTCCTAAATTCTGAAGGACAATAAATTGGCCCTTTGTTTGAAAAGTTTGGAGAACCCTGGTCCAGACCATCAGCAGTGAAGGGACCGAAGGGATTTATTATTAGACCCTTGGGCAGGGTGCCCTATTACAGGCTCAATTTGACTTCTCTTTAGTTACGCCATTTGATAAGTGTGTAATCTATACGTTTGGTGGTGGCTAAACTATAGGAGCACATCCTCATTGGTGATGGATATTGATTTGTGTGTTTTCAAACTAATTAAGGACTTGTTTTTCATAACACACAGTAGACTTTATTTAATTAACATTATAATGCCCCGTACACACGGTCGGACGTTGTTCGGACATTCCGACAACAAAATCCTAGGATTTTTTCCGACGGATGTTGGCTCAAACTTGTCTTGCATACACACGGTCACACAAAGTTGTCGGAAAATCCGATCGTTCTAAACGCAGTAATGTAAAACACGTACATCGGGACTATAAACGGGGCAGTGGCCAATAGCTTTCATCTCTTTATTTATTCTGAGCATGCGTGGCACTTTGTCCGTCGGATTTGTGTACACACGATCGGAATTTCCGACAACGGATTTTGTTGTCGGAAAATTTTATCTCCTGCTCTCCAACTTTGTGTGTCGGAAAATCCGATGGAAAATGTCCGATGGAGCCCACACACGGTCGGAATTTCTGACAACACGCTCCGATCGGACATTTTCCATCGGAAAATCCGACCGTGTGTACGGGGCATAAAAGAAAAAAGGTGTCACCTAATAGCACGACTCTTTTTGTTTAATCTCCACCATTGCTTTCAATCAAGCCTTGATTAAGGGGGCACTTTTGGACCCCTGAAACACGTTGGATACTCTTTGGATTATTACCCTGACTCTAGTAGAATAAAGTCATATCTGGACCTTCTAGTAATGTTTTGGCACTTCAGCAGGGGCGGACTGACAACTCATGGGGCCCTCGGGCAATAGGAGATTATGGGGCCCCCGGGAAATAAGAGAAGATTGTGGGGCCCGCGAGCAATAGGAGGTTATGGGGCCCCCAGGCAATAGGAGATTATGAGGCCCCCAGGCAATAGATTATGGGGCACACAGTATACAAACACACACATACAGTATACACACACACACACAAAATATACACACACAGAATACACATACACACACTGAAAAGGTACTGGAGAGGCGGGGCAGCTATAATCTTGGGATTTTTTAAAAAACACAGATTTTTACATACTGTCCCTGGTTTTAATGAGGCTGGCAACCTTGATGGGGCCCCTTAGTGGCATGGGGCCCTCGGGCAGTGCCCGAATGGTCAGTCCGCCCCTGCACTTCAGTTTCCATTTTTGCTATGGTTTTTAAACCATAGATGATGACCTTGAGATGATATAGTGCTATAAAACATCCCTCTTATGTGCATAGACAAGACTGCAGCGGGCTCCGAGGGAGGACAGCACCGGAATGAAGGAACATCTCCATTTCCACACACTTCAGTTCCGAGTAGGAGGATGTTTTTACCAATAGCTATAGATAGCAACGCTACCAGCTTTAGAAAACAAGCAGCACCATAGAAACTGGAGACATTTAGCGGGCAGCCTTTGCCTCCCAAATCATTTTTTTTTTTTTTTTTAAAAGCAACATTTTAATGTTTCACCAGACTTCACCTTTAAACGCGTTACTATAAGTCATGAACAGATCTTGTGAAACTGTAAATTATTATCTCGCTATATTTTTGCCTCTTTGAAAACAAAAACCCAGCTCCGTGGATCAGGGCCCCGTTTATGACAGCCCGCGCCCTCGTATCTATAGATTCCGCCGCCGCGCTCGGTTTTAATATGCAAATTCAACAAGCAATAACCGGAATATCATTCAAGCAAGCAGACAATTACATGCCTTTGTCTTCCCAGATTAAAGACATGCCTGATTCACGACATTGGTATTCTCTCCGCCTCGTTCCAACGAAAACAAACAAGGCAGCTCGCTGATTAGCTTATTGTCTGAAAATAAAAACGGATCGGGAATATAATTGCCCAAGGATTTTATTGGGAATCCCGTGATACACCTACATTCTCTCTGGATTGATTGTTATTGCTCCCGGCGCAGTGTCAAATAAATGTTACTCGCTAAAATTACCAGATTATTTATTGGGGAGTGGGAGGATTTTTTTTTTAAATTTTATTTGTTAAAGCTGACCTAGCATGAGATATATTATTCTTGCTAAGTGCAGCATGCTAAGTAATGTGTCAGTGTAACATTCCAGGGATATAGAACCTCTCACAGAGGTCACAGTAAGAGGTCACAGTATTCCCCCAACAATGCCTTCATCTACTTTTATGGGGCGTACACACGGTCGGACTTTTCGTCTACAAAAGTCCAACGGACGCCGACGGACTAAAGCTGGCTGGTAATCCGATCGTGTGTGGGCTTCTCCGGACTTTCAGCAGACTTTTTCAGCCTCAAATCCGACGGACTTTAGATTTGAAACATGCTTCAAATCTTTACGTCGTAACTACGACGGACCCCGAAATCCGCTCGTCTGTGTGCTAGTCCGACGGACAAAAACCCATGCTAGGGCAGCTATTGGCTACTGGCTATGAACTTCCTTATTTTAGTCCGGTGTACGTCATCACGTACGAATCCGTCGGACTTTTGTGTGGTCGTGTGTAGGCAAGTCCGTTCGTTAGAAAGTCTGCTGCAAGTCCGCGGAAAGTCCGCCGGAAGTCCGCCGGAAGTCTGTCGGACAGGCTGTCGGACTTTTGTAGACGAAAAGTCCGACCGTGTGTACGCGGCATTATGGGGCGTACACACGGTCGGACTTCTCAGCTACAAAAGTCCGACAGCCTGTGCAACAAACTTTCGACTGACTTTTGGCAGACTTGCGGCGGACTTTCTAACGAACGGACTTGCCTACATACGATCACGCAAGAAGTTGATAGCCAGTAGCCAATAGCTGCCCTAGCGTGGGTTTTTGTCCGTCGGACTAGCATACAGACGAGCGGATTTCTGGGTCCGGCGGAGTTACGACGTAAAGATTTGAAGCAAGTTCCAAATCTAAAGTCCATCAGATTCGTGACTGGAAAAGTCCGCAGAAAGTCCGGGGAAGCCCACACATGATCGGATTGTCCGCCGGATTTTTTCCGTCGGCGTCCGTCGGACTTTTGTAGCCGAAAAGTCAGACGGTGTGTACGCCCCATTACTCTTGAGAAGGCGGCGCTATCTTTGTTCAAGCATCACCCAAGGTCACCATCTACTTCCTAGGCTAGGCTCTGATCACTGTGTGATGGGGGACTGAGGACATGCTCCCTCCTGCCTGCAGCAGACTGATACATGAAAAAAAAAAACACAAGTGGAGAGGCGCCTCTGGGTGCAGTAGTTTTTTTTTAACAAACAGCTTTAATAACGTAATAAGATCAACTCACATTTGGATGGAAGTTACAGGCATGGTATAAATATGTCAAGATGACGCTCCCGGGTCCTGGGCCATGTAGATTCCCTGTTGATAGCAGTGGCTCTTCCGACAGATAGATTCACCGGTTCCGGAAGGAGGCCTCAGAACGAGGCGTGAAGCACAAGGAGCGGCTGGCTGCAGAGGTGATGACGTCATCAAAAGTGGACGCGTTTCGTGAGCGGGCGCACTTGGATGTATTTGCAAATCTCTATAGTATTTTTCTTATTTTATATATATATCACAAGCAACTGCTCGTGTAAGCTTCAGTTAAGTTGCACATTGGATTATTCTCCTAAACCAAGTATTAAACACATTGTTGTTCTGATATATTATGAGAAACGGCAGATGCCCACGCAGACCATGACACAGCTTGATCCCTTTAGGGTTGTCGTGGCAAGAGGGACATCTCAGATTCTTCACTTTTATACATCAACCTCTATCTTACGGGGGAGTTTTTCTTTTTATTTAAAAAAAAAAAAATTCTTGTCAACACACTGATAAAAGAATTTCTTCGTTCTAAATTTCTGTATGACGGAATGAGTTAAGGCTTATGTATACCTTGTTTTTACTCATGAAAAATTCAATAAAAAACTATTGAAAGTAAAAAAAAAAAAAAAAAATGTGGAAACCATTTATCATTTTCCTTCCACTTCACAATTATGTGCCACTTTGTGTTGGTCTATCACATAAAATCCCAATAAAATATATTTACGTTTTTGGTTGCAACATGACAAAATGTGGAAAATTTCAATGGGGTATGAATACTTTTTTCAAGGCACTGTAGTTCTCAGTGAACTGCAAGGGCGCTGGTGAGCATCCTCGTAGTTTGTTGATCTTCCTGCTATCGAGTTATGCCGCGTACACGCGGTCGGACTTTTCGGCTACAAAAGTCCGACAGACTTTCAACAGACTTTTGGCGGACTTGCGGCGGACTTGCCTACACACGATCACACAAAAGTCCGACGGATTCGAACGTGATGACGTACACCGGACTAAAATAAGGAAGTTGATAGCCAGTAGCCAATAGCTGCCCTAGCGTCAGTTTTTGTCCGTCGGACTAGCACACAGACGAGCGGATTTCTGGGTCCGGCGTAGTTACGACGTAAAGATTTGAAGCATGTTTCAAATCTAAAGTCCTTCAAATTTGCAGCTGGAAAAGTCAGTTGAAAGTCCGGGGAAGCCCACACACGATCGGATTGTCAGCCGGCTTTAGTCCGTCGGCGTCCGTCGAACTTTTGTAGACGAAAAGTCCAACCGTGTGTACGGGGCATAACTGTTTGCACATGATTGGAAGATGGAAGTCAGAAGAGCTTCACCTCATTTACTAAGCTCTGGGGCAACTGCACTTGCAAAGTGATCAGTCTATTTGCCTTTAGTAAATTAACCTCATTGCAACATTGTTCCTTTTGCATCTATTCTGTTCCATTCATATGCAGATCAAAGTAATGAGCTTCAGTCCCCCCCCCCTACACATCAGAGTCCTCTCATCACATCAGTGCTCCTTAAACATCAGAGTCCCCCCTTTACACTATAGCTCCCCCACCTTTCACACAAGGGGCCTCTCTTCACATCACAGTCATCTATTCACATCTCCCGTCACACCAGAGACAAATTACCGTATTTATCGGCGTATAACACGCACTTTTTTCCCCTTAAAATCAGGGGAAAATCGTGGGTGCATGTTATGCGCCGATCCCCCGCCTATTGTGAGCATTTTGACGGCTTTCGGCCACTCTCGACGGCTTTTGACCATTCTCAGCGGCTCTCGGCCCCTTTCGGCCATTCTCGGCGGCTTTTGGCGGCTCTCGCAGTCCCGCGTGAGCTGCTGAAAGCCACCGAGAATGGCCGAGACACGATGAGAATAGCCGAGAGACACCGAGAGCAGCGGCGCCATTTTTAAACGGCAGTAGTCTGCAAATGACACAGGGGCAAGGCTGCAGATGGACACTGAAAAGGCTGCAATGATGGGCAAGGCTACAGATGGACACTGACAAGGCTGTGATGATGGACAAGGCTACAGATGGACACTGACAATGCTACACTGACACTGACAAGGCTACAGATGGACACTGACAAGGCTGTGATGATGGACAAGGCTACAGATGGACACTGACAATGCTACACTGACACTGACAAGGCTACAGATGGACACTGACAAGGCTGTGATGATGGACAAGGCTACAGATGGACACTGACAATGCTACACTGACAAGGCTACAGATGGACACTGACAAGGCTGCGATGATGGACAAGGCTACAAATGGACACTGACAATGCTACACTGACAAGGCTACAGATGGACATTGATAAGGCTACAGATGGACATTGATAAGGCTACAGATGGACACTGACAAGGCTACAGATGGACACTGACAAGGCTACAGATGGACACTGACAAGGCTACAGATGGACATTGATAAGGCTACAGATGGACACTGACAAGGCTACAGATGGACACTGACAAGGCTACAGATGGACACTGACAAGGCTACACTGACACTGACAAGGCTGCAATGATGGACAAGGCTACAGATGGACACTGACAAGGCTACAGATGGACACTGACAAGGCTGCATTGATGGGCATTTAAATGTAAGTTTTTTTCCTTAAACTTCCCTCCTAAAAGTTTTTTTCCTTAAAATTCCCTCCTAAACTTGGGGTGCGTGTTATACGCCGATAAATACGATACGTGGTGCAGTAGTTGTGGGCAGGGCATTGTGCACCCATGATAACTCATCATTACTTAGACTTAACAGTGCTCTTCAGCCTCTCCCCAATGTCACTGGTCCTGGGAGGTCATGAATGAAATCTGGGGGGGCTCAGCTCACCCCAGCACCGCCTAGATCCAGCCCTGGAAGACAGCCCAGTACGTGATTGACTTTGCCTGGTATTTTCCTTTAAATTGCATCTGAAATTACCAAGGTATCCTTTTCTCTTCGTGAATCCCTAGATCCAGCCCTGAAGGACAGTCCATTATGTAATGAAATTTCCCTTTAAACTGCATCTGAAATTACCATGGTAATCTCTCCTTTCTGTGAGAGGTCACGGGCATCAATGACGTTTTTTGGGCAAAGAAAAGAGATAACATGTTCACCTTGATTTCCAAATCCTACTCATGGTAACACAGGTTTCATAAAACTTCTCCTATAGAGAACCTGAATCTGGTTTCCTGGGATATAATTGCGTTTTTACATGTGTTGAAATATTCATTAGGAAGAACTCAGCTCCAATTATGTTAATAAAAGTCTGCTATTAATTCAGATGGTCGTCTTCGTTTGGTGACTCAACAAAATGCATGATTCAGGCTTGTTCTAGCAGGTCATGTAGAGGGAAGACATAGATCTTGTTATGCCTACAAGAAACATCTAACTTTTCTCAACAGTTTCAGAGGAATTATTCAAAAGAACTATAAAAAAAAATGTTCAAATAATTGACTGTGAGATGCAATAATGTCTTTCGAGGTGACGGGGAAGGTCATTCTTTAAGAATTCAGCAAGAGTAGACAGCGGGGATGTGTTTAACCAGAACGATCATAAAATATTTTAAGCAGTAAGACAAAGCATAGATATGCTGGGAAACCATCCACTGGTCCAATGACTAAACCAGGAATGTTTCCAATGTGGTTTTACAAATACAGAGGTGGTGAAGGGCCCATGCACAGATAACCAATGCCTTCACATGGCTATTTGCCTAGGCTTTGGTCTTGTGATCTTCGATGAAGGGTTTTAAAGGGACTGGCTGATCCAATCAACCAGCCAATTTGCCTGAACCCCTCCTGCCCCCCTCCTGCCACCACAGCCACTTTTCCCCAGCTCTACTGTTTGATCGCTGAGCCCAGGAGCACCCCGGAACTGACGTTGTTCCTTCCTCTTGGTGACCTCAGAAACTGGAAGCTGTTTACCTGGCCATTAGTGGCCAGGAAAGCAGCCGATCAGACCAATCTCTGTCTGATCAGCTGCATTGGAGGCTAGAGGAGAGATTTTGGGTCTAATAGACCCCAGATCTCTCCATCAAGAGGACCTGTCTTGGCTAATGTTGTCACAAGAGATGTTGTTCATCTCTCATGATAGCAATAACATTATTACAAAACAAAATTAGAGGGACAGTGTTAAAAAATAGTTTTAAAGCGTCAGGCACACCTGGCACACCCTGTGCGCATGCCTATGAATTCAATATGGATGATACTGAGAGGGACTTCCAGGACCACCATAGAGGAGACACACTTACCATAAAGACCCGCAAGCCAGGCAGACCATTGGAGGCCCCCTAGAGGCGAGCAGAAATGCATAGACCACCAGATTAAGATACAGCAGTAAGATGAGAGGCTTGAGAGCACATAGGTGTCACAACACTGGAAATCTAAGGCACCATTCAGCACTTATCTATCCCACACGATGAAGGGATACACCAGCTATTTAAAAGCATCACAGGGAATTGCACTGATTTCTATATGGACATATATCGCTCAGTTTTTAAGTTGAATATACAGCCACAGTATATCTAGAGTCCAGAGTGCCAATATAGTAGCATCTGGCCTCCAGATCTGTCTACAGCCTGGGGGGGATTGCTGGGACCTGCAGTTCACCCTGAAGATGGCAATCCTGGATACTACCATCATGGACTTATTTAGGAACTAGTTTGGGGAAAGACTGTTGCCTTTGTTTGACTGCCATGCCAAGTCATTTAAGTAAAGCCTTTGAAACTTTGCCTTTTCCTGGTCTAAAGTTATTCAAGGTGTGTAACCGGCACACATAGTCTACAGCTCAGGTCAACTAAGCACTTCGGGGGTATGATGATGATGGTATAAAAGTTAATGCAGTGTGAAGATATCAGTGGCTACCAAAGGTAACAAGGGTTTCTCTAGTGGCCTGTCGTAAGCTTGTACATGTGGGGGATGGGAATGCCGCTTGTTGTCAGCACTCTCTCCGTGAGCATGTCCATTTCCCATAGCAATGGGAGCAAATCAGCACTGCCGAGGTCCTCAGCCTGAGGACAGGTACAGGAGGAGAAGAATGTCAGAATCGCATCAATTTCACCCACAATTCCAAATCACCCGCTGTGAATGGGGTCTTGCATACACTTCCAAAATAAAATTGACAAATGTCATAAATGTGTACTGAATGTTTTATTGTATTGAAATGCATGATTGTTGTGTAGCCCCTTGTCTTAAACAGTGGCTACTATGTCAATTATGTTTTTGGCTGGGCTGTAGTTAGCTTAGACTGATAGCATAGTTTTTCACCTGGTTTTTGCCAAAGCTTAATTTGCCTTGTAAATTTTCACTGTTGCCAGTAGATGTCACTGGTATCACTGGTCATAGTATAAGATTTCACAAACAAAACTAAGTTATGAATATTTATAGTTTCTTCAAGGAACTCCAGTAGGAAGGTTAGGCCACTGGTGAATGCTGAGGGGAGGATACACATATTTGAGGGAGGTCATATGCTCTCTCTGTTCTCCTGGGCTGAGGCCTAGGGAGGTGCTGCTGGATGGAGCTCTGCTGTTAGGCCCACTAGCTTGTTTTTGTGGACTAACATGTGCTGAATGAGACCTGAAGCTGTCCTGCCTGGTGTGGAGGAAGCTGTGCCAAGGAGAAGACCCAGGGGAGGCTCCTTGCTGGAGAGAACTGGGAAGAAGTCTGGTCCCTCAGAAGGGCCTGGTAACTCACTAGGAGGACGCACTGAAATTTAGGGATGTGATTACAGTGTTTCAGGGCCTACCTATTAGGGCTGGGCTCAGTCCTTCCTTCTCTGAGCTGGCCGCTCAGCTGTTGGCTAATTGCCAGCTCCTCTCCACAGTGACTCACCTGTTGTTGATATCCTGCTCGTCAGTCCTGCCTACTTAAGCCATCTAGCCCAGATGATCTCTGCCTTCGCCTTGGTCAACATCTCCTGCGTTCCTGTTTAAAGACTTGCTTGGCTGACATCCCTTCTGGCTCCAGATCCTGCTTACTGTTCCACTACACTGATCCCTGACCCTCTGGCTTGGCTGACTATACGTTCCGGTTACCGAAGTTTGGCTATGTCTTGACTATGTTTGTTCTATTTACTTTTGTTATTAAACAAGTGTCATTTATCTGTACTTCTGTCTCGATCTTATTTCATGGTTTCTGACACTACCTCCCAACTTTGTGAGATGGGAACGAGGGACACCTATTATCATATGTATGTAGGCTTGGGACAGACCCCCTGCCACACCCCCTTAAAGAAAAATTATATAAAAAAAAGATTAGTTAAATCCACATGTGTTTTTTTTTTTGTTTTTTTTTACAACTACTATTCATTTATACTGGCTTTTGAAACGTATAAATGCAGCAATTTAGAAATTGGATGAAAGGTTTAGCACTGGGAAACATTTTTTAAAAGATATAAAGTGCATTTTATATACAACTATATAGATCAAACCAAAATGAGGGATAATAAGTGACATAACAATGATAATCTCACAAGACCATATAACAAATGGATATAAAGTGTAAAAAAATGTAGAAAAAATGTATAATTCATATATCTCAAAGAAAGTCCAAAGAGGTTGTAGAAGTTCCAATGTGATCAAAGTGTTTATGAATGGTAATGATTATAGTCCATATATAACATCAATACATGGGCCTCCACCACCAAGGACGGGCATTGCGCTTACTGGATCTAATGGACTCAGATACAGTAGTACTGAATCAATTAGGCATTGGTAATCCAAGTATTAATTACAGAGGCAGCTTGGAAGGTCTCACTCCACCACCTTGCAACAGGATTGCCACTCAGATTCAAAAGGTCACCTTTGCCGGCCCAATGTGAACATCCAAGTCCTCTCAAGTTATCCCCTTGGAAGAGAAGTTCTGGGGTTACAGGTACATTCTTTAGATCAGTATGCTTCTTCTGGATTCTGGTGTTCCCAGATTCTGCTTACACAATCCAACTGAAGAAGTTGCAAGGCAGGCGAGGAGCTCAGAGGTGAAGTTTAGTCCAGCAGGGTGTCTTAAAAACCCAAGATGGGCTGTGATAGTCCACAGTGAGAGGTGCTAAGCTAGCTGACAACCTTCAGGGTGCTGAGCTAAGAGGAGGATAGGGTGTCCTTCCTTATAGAGTGACACTCAACTCATTCATCGGTGTCAGTGCAGCACCCAGCGGATCACAGAGGAGATCTCCAGACACAGAGAAGTGTATCTCCAGCAAACACAGCAAAATGAGGGACAGATGAGGAGGAAAGAGGTACAGAGGACTTCCAAATCAGGGACAGTCCCTTAAAATCAGGGACAGTTGGGACCCATGTTTCCAGGTCAGTTTAACCACTTCAATACCAGGCACTTACGCACCTTCCTGCCCAGGCCAATTTTCAGCTTTCAGCGCTGTCGCAATTTGAATGACAATTGCGCGGTCATGCTACACTGTACCCAAACAAATTTTTTATCATTTTGTTCCCACAAATAGAGCTTTTTTATTTGGTGGTATTTGATCACCTCTGTGATTTTTACTTTTTGCCCAACAAATAAAAAAAAGAAAAAAATTTAGAAAAAAAATTACGTTTTTCTTTGTTTCTGTTAAATTTTTTTGTAAATAAGTACGTTTTCTTCTTCAATGATGGGCACTGATATGGCTGCACTGACGGGCACTGATAAGGCAGCACCGATGAGGTGGCACTGATGAGGTGGCACTGATGATAGGCACTGATAGGCGGCACTGATATGTGGCACTGATGGGCACTCATAGGTGGCTCTGATGGGTACTTATCGGTGGCACTTATGGGTACTTATGGGTGGCACCGATAGGTGGCACTGATGGGCACTGAGAGGTGGCACTAATGACACTGATGGGTGGCACTAATGACACGGATGGGTGACATTGCTGGGCATCACTTTTTTTTAGCTGGACCATAATGTTGCCAGTCAGTGCCCATTTGTGAGCACTGATTGGCATGTATTGTGCACATTTTTTCATATGTGGATGGCCATGGTGTACATATCTGGCCATCCACATGTTGCCCCCTTCCCTGTTGATCCTGGGCGGCATGATGGTGGTCCTGGGTGGGCATCCGTGGGGGGGCTGCGCTGATAAACAATCAGCACAGACCCCCCCGTCAGGAGAGCTGCCGATCGGCTCTCCCCTACTCGCGTCTATCAGACGCGAGTGAGGAAAAGCCGATCACCGGCTCTTCCTGTTTACACTGTGATCAGCCGTGCTTGGACACGGCTGATCACGTGGTAAAGAGCCTCTGTTGGAGGCTCTTTACCGTGATCGGTTTAGCGGTGTGTCAGACTGACCCACCGCACCACCAATCGCCGCGATGCGCGCCGGCTGTTATCCTGAAGGACGTCATATGACGCTCAGTCATGATAACTGAACCACCGCCTGCCCGTCATTCTGCTATAGGCCAGGCAGGAAGTGGTTAAAGGTTCTGACACTGTGCAGCTGCACATTGATCTTGAGAGTCTGTAAGTGATCTGTATCTGGGACCCCTAACCCTCACCTCCATTACTGCAAAAAACTTTAAGGCTGGGTTCACACTTAATTTGCATGCGGCAGACAGCAGGGGTCCGGTGTGTCCCTGTTCTCCATTGCAGGGAAGAATCAGGCCTGAATTTTTGCCTGAATTCGGACCTGAAACTGAGCCAAAGACGCACAGGACCCCTGTGCAATCCACTCCGCAGCCACCCCGGAGATGTGCGAACCGGCTCCATTGAGGGCCGAGCACACACTCCTGTCATGCGAATTGGATGCAGGGAAACCCGCATCCAATTTGCCCTAGTGTGAACCCAGCTCAATAGACAACAGTGACTGGTGCCCAATTTCCTTTCTTCGCCCCCCCCCCCATTTTAGTTATTCCACTCCTGGCCTCTAGAGGTGCTATCCTGCCTTTGGGTTGTCAAGGGGTGCTACAGTTGCATTCCTATCATCTTGAAAACAGCAATAAAAACAACTAATATGAACGTGTACGGATTGTTCTACAGCTCAGAAAACATTTTAGTCTTTCCTCAATTTGTTAAAAATTTATTACAAATATTTTAGTTGGATTTGGGCTACAACTTGATCATTTTCTGTGCACGTCAGGCTTACTTTAATTGTCTGTTTCTTTTATTCGAATTAGACCGTATGTCAGTAGCAGGACTTTCTTTTTTTTTTTTGAGCCTCCATGTAGAAAAAAAAGGCCATTTGCAGCTTCCGGGATAATATACAGCTACACCTACAATCTTTATAAATCATTTAATGATAAAAGACTGTAATTTTGGCCTCTGAGGGGACATTAGACCTTGGAGCAACGAGTCCCCATAAAGCAGGAAAGAGAACAAGCTATCTGGCAAAACATTTGCTTTTCTCTGGTGGAGGCGGAATGCTGATGCAAAGGTTTTATGATTACTTGGCTAACCTTTATCTGCACCGTTGAACACAATGCACCCAACTTTCTGTACCTGGCTAAATACAGACTACGGAATTTTATGTATCCTCTAATCTGTGCTAAGCATTGCTGTTTTCCCTAAATGTATGGCTCATTCTGCACACAATGTAAGTGCTAGTGTTCATTTGACCTTTTTTTTCCAGCATTTAAGCACTCACTTTTTGGAAGGATTATTTGTATAAGGTTGTTATTTTGTTGCTTTTTTTTCGGGGCAATTCCATCTTTAAGGTCATATACTTTAGAAAGTACAGTAAATATATTTTTTTCTAGTTTCGTTAACGTCTTACTGTACCTGAAATGGAACTAAACTGTATCTGAGCAGAGCACCATGGATTAAAAACGAATTCCTTTTTAATATTCAAAACAAACCTAACCACTTAAGGACCGAGCCTCTTTCTGAGATTTGTTGTTTACAAATTAAAAACAGGGTTTTTTTGCTAGAAAATTACTTAGAACCCCCAAACATTACACATTTTTTTTTCTTTTTTTTTTTTTAAATCTTTATTTATTTTTCAAAATACAAAAAACCAAAACGAAGTATCATACATATTCATATTCATATTCATAATTACTAAGGGGGGAGGGGACACCCGACCAGCAAAGCGGGGCTTCATACCCCCCCTCAGCGCCTTCCGGGACTGCCTCTCCCCCCTACACCCCCCCCTCCCCCCCCCTTCCCCCCCACCCCCCGCAGACACGTACCCTCTTCCCTCTTCCTTCATATCTCCGCCCCACTCCCCGGCACTATCTTGACACTATCTCTACATATTTCTCTGTTTTTTTAAAAATCTCCCATGGGTACCATTTCCCTTGATCTCTTTCTTGCCTCCCCTCTGGGGCCTCTATTTCCTCTATGTACTCTAATCTGTAGATTTCGTCTACCTTATTAATCCAGTCTTTTATCATTGGGGGTTCTGTTTCTTGCCATTTCATTGGGATAACGTTTTTGGCTGCATTAAGTAAAATTGGTGTCAGAGAGGAATTATATCTCCTCTTCCCTCCCTCCTGGCCATGAAACAGACAGGTCCAAGGGTCCTTTTTAATATTTTTCGCTATTATTCCTTCTATCAATCCTATCACTTCCTGCCAGTAGGGTTGAATTTTAGGGCAATCCCACCAGATGTGTGCCATTGTGCCCAGGCCCCCGCACCCTCGCCAACAGCCAGGGGATTTATCTAGTGAGAATTTACTCACCCTAGCTGGGGTCATGTACCACCAGGCTAAGCATTTATAGTTACTCTCCCTTGACTTCATATCCACAGCTGTTGTATGTGTGGCTTCCAAGATGTTTTTTTCAGTGTCTTCGTCGCATAGCAATCCCAGATCCTCCTCCCATTTTCTAATGAACGGTGGCGAATCCTGTCCACTCCTACCCATCAATATTTTGTACACCTTTGAAACCGTCCCCTTTAATTCTTCTCTAAGTGCCAGTTTCTCTAATCCCCTATATTTCTCCTCCTCCCTTAAGGGGCCTGGGAGACTAGTAATAAAGTGTTTTAATTGATTATACCTCCACCCATTTACTGTTAACCTCTGCCCTTGTGCCTTTAATTCATCCAGTGATTTTAATTCCCCCCTACTTATTATGTGTCTTATTTGTGTGTCCTTCTCCAAAATCCAATTTCCTCCTATTTTCCCCATTCCTGGAGGGAAGAACGGGTTATTCTTTAAATAAATTAGTGGTGAATTGTAGCCCCACTTATTTAATTGGTGGATCTGGTCCCAAACTTTAAGTGTGTGACGTGTGATATAGTGTGTTTCTATGCCTAACTCCCTATACTGTGGTGGGTTCCAGATTGTCTGGTTCAAAGATACCTTACTTAACCCTATTTCTAGATTCACCCATTTTTTTGTATTGAAACTTCTACCCCACTCCAGTGCCCGTGTTATTACAATCGCTCTATAGTAATTTCTAAAGTCAGGGAGGGCTAACCCCCCGCGTGCTTTCTCTCTACATAACACCCCGTGCGCTATTCTCGGTTTCTTTTGGCCCCAAACATATTTATTTATCATCTCTGATAATACCCTAAAAAATTCTCGGGGAACTGGGATAGGGAGCATTTGCATTTTGTATAATATTTTCGGTGCAAGAACCATTTTTACTATATTTATTCAACCCATCCACGAGGCTGTACCATGGGCTATTCTTTTTATTTCCGTTTTTATTTCATTTAAGAGGGGTATATAATTTATTTTATACAAGTCCCTTCTGGAGCTCGTTAATCTCACTCCTAAGTACTTTATGTTATCCCTCCATGGAAAGCGGAAGACCTCGGCTAGTCTACTGGCCTCCAGTTTGTTTATGTTGATCTTTAGAGCTTCAGATTTTTCTATGTTGATTTTAAAATTTGATAGTGCGCTGTACCGCCCCATAATAGCTAAAAGATTAGGGATTGATATTCTGGGTTTTGATATATAAAATAAAATATCGTCGGCAAATGCCGCTAGTTTGTGCTCTTCTTCCCCTACCACACATCCGCTTATGTCAGGGTGTTTTCTAATTATACTAAGGAGAGGTTCCAGGGCCAGGACAAAGAGGAGCGGGGACAACGGACAGCCCTGTCTAGTACCATTCTGCATAGTAAAACTGGAGGAGGGGATGTTATTCACCCTAACAAAAGCTGCAGGATGGTTGTACAGGATTTTTATTCTTCTTAGCATTGCTGGCCCTACTCCCATTTCCTCCAGTGCACTGAACATAAATCCCCAGTCTACCCTGTCGAACGCTTTTTCGGCGTCAATCGACAGGAGTAGCCCTGGGGATTTGCCGGCTTTAAGTGCCTCCAGTACCAGTAGGGACCGCACCCCATTGTCTCTTCCCTCTCTTCCGGGTACAAATCCCACCTGGTCCGGATTCACCAGGTGGGGCATTTTCCCTCCCAGACGGAGAGCCAGGACTTTTGCGTACAATTTGGTATCTTCATTTAATAACGCAATCGGCCGGTAACTTGAGCATAGGGTGCGGTCCCTCCCTTCCTTGGGGATCAATGTCACTGCCGCCAGCAACGCGTCCCTGCACATTTCCTGGTCTCCTAGGCCATTCCACATCTGGCAAAGCCTAGGTACCAGGGTTGATTTAAATTTTTTATAGAAATTGGTCGTGAAGCCGTCCGGCCCGGGGCTCTTACCCCCTGGGGATTGCTTCAAAGCTCTAAAGACCTCCTCCTCTGATATTGGCTTTTCTAACTCCTGTGAGTCTATTTGTGACAGAGTGGGCAGGGCAGCTTCTTTTAGAAATTCCTTTACCCTTTTTTCTCTTATCCCCTCCTGCTCTACCTTTCGCTCAACCGCGTAAAGGGAGGAAAAATATTTTTGGAATTCTTCTGCTATCTCTTTTGTTGAATGTCTCATCTCCCCTTTTTTGTCTTTCACCTTCTCTATATAGTTTTCCAATCTTTTCTTCTTGGTAGTTGCCGCTAAATGTTTCCCTATTTTATTCCCCTGTATATGGAAGCTCCTGTTGTTTTTATATTTCCTTTTGAGGGCTTCTGTCTCTAATAGGTCGCTTAACTCATCTCTTTTTACTGTTAGTTCCTTTAATACCTCTCTGCTCACCTCCTTGCTTGTTTTATGGGTTTGTTCTAGTTTGGCTATTTGTTCTAACAATTCTTTTTGTTTTTTCGCTCTTTCCCTCTTCTCCCCTGCACCAATTGAGATTAGTATCCCTCTAATGTAGGCCTTGAAGGTCTCCCACACAATAGTTGCCGGGACCTCATTGTTCTCATTTATGCGGAAGAAGCCCTCAATTTCTTTTTGGACCCTTTTAACAACCTGTTTTTTATTAATAAGGAATTCGTTCAGGCGCCAGGTGTATGGGATCTTGTGAAGGCCTTTAAATAATAATGTCATAACTACCGGGGCATGGTCTGAGAGGGTCATAACCTCAATTTTTGTTGCTCTTACTGAGTCCAGCAAACTATGTTCCACCAAGAAATAATCCAGCCTTGCATAGGTCTTATGAACCTGTGAGTAATATGTGTAGTCCCTCTCTTTGGGATGTAACACTCTCCACACATCAATCAGCTGCTGGGCTTGTAGTTTTTTCCCTATTCTGGCGCATGCCCTTTTATCCTCCCAGTAGGATTCTGCTGACCTATCCAAGGCTGGATCTATACAAAAGTTTAGGTCTCCTGTTAAAATCACCTCCCCTTCTTTGTATTCCTCCAGTCCAGTCAGGATTCGGCCTAGGTACCCCATCGGATCTCTATTTGGGCAGTATATATTTGCCAAAGTATAAATTTTTTCGTTAATTTTCCCTTTCACAAACAGAAATCGTCCTTCTGGGTCCACTCTCTTATCTAGCAAATTAAATTTTATCTGTTTCGAGAATCCGATGGCCACCCCCTTTGTCCTTTTGGATGGGGAATCCCCATATATCCATAGTGGAAGCCTTTTTGATGTTAATTTAATACCCTCCTCATACACTAAATGAGTTTCCTGCAGGAAAGCTATATCGATATCCAATCTCTGTAATTCCTGAATCAGTTTCCCCCTTTTCCCTGGTGAATTGAGGCCCTTGACATTATACGATAGGCATCTGACTTCCATTGCCATTTACTCTTTATTTCTGCCCTCATGTCCCTTTTGGAAGCCTTTTAATTTACCCTGGGTATGACCTCTTCCCTTACACCAGGCAATACCAAAGTTGTAACCGTGGGGCCTAGGGAGGCCAAACCTAAAGGGAGGATATATGCCCTTAAATTTTTTCACAAATCTAGGGAAAAGGGGAAATAGGTGCATAGAAACACATAGGGTAGATCTTTTGGGTTGTACTCTCTGTCTGCGGATACCCTTCCTCCACCTCCTCCCACTCTCGCCCCCCCTCCCCCCCCAAAACCCCCCCACCCACATCCTCCCCCCGCTCCTCCACCCCCCACCCCCCCTGTCCCCACACCATTTCCCAAGCTGAGGGTCGTGGCATCTCTCATGGTACCTTCCCGCCAACGCCCCCCTGTGTGCAGGGTGTTGCTCCCGCGATGGGGGTTCGGAGAACTAAAACCTTTTCGTGGTGAAAGCATCCTTTCTGACTATCACATTTTGGCCCTAGTGCCTTATTTTTTGTTATTTAACCTTTTTATTTTTACACTGCTCTTTAAAAAAAAAAATGTAGTTAGTAGTAGTTAGCGGCGGTCAGATCCTTCTTCCTGCTAGGCATGGAGATGAGTGAGGGGAAGATGGCCCCCACCCTTCTCCATACCATTGCAGGGCAGAAGCTACGTCAAAACGTCAGTCCCGACGTACGTGTTTTACGTCACCGCGTTCAGAACGATCGGATTTTCCGACAACTTTGTGTGACCGTGTGTATGCAAGACAAGTTTGAGCCAGCAGCATCTGTCGGAAAAAATCCATGGATTTTGTTGTCGGAATGTCCGAACAAAGTCCGACCGTGTGTACGCCCTATAAGTGGTCATGCCACCTCTATTGGAATCCCACCGGGAATGAAAGATATCTCCAATTAACATTACACATATCAATAAAGCTCACATAGACCATTTAGGGTCAAGCTCCCGGGAGCTTATGTAATGTTAATTGGAGATATCTTTCATTCATAAAGTATCGATTTAATCAGCGTAACATCATCTTTTATGTTTTTATGTTTTACCAAACAATTGGTTATTATATTGTATAAAACAAAAATGGAGCTGGGCTAATCCTTAAATAAATTAATAAATTAATAAAATATAAATGAATAAAAAAATACATGTAAATAGATGAATGGGATGTAATATGAATTATGAGTCCATATATTCAGTCCATCAAACGTAAGGTGAATGTGAGTATGTCTGGTGACATTGAAGTATATATCATATCATATGTGCAGTGTGCACCTCCACCACATAGATTGTGTGCTTACCAGATGTCAAGCTTAGGGAAGGCCCTGGCTGGGTGCTCATAACCAGCCAGGGCCTCTTTCAAAGAGTGAATCAGGTGTCAACTCACAGACAAAACTCCATCCACCGAAGTGAGGCCAAGCAAGCGTCCTAGTAATCTCATATGGATCAGGGATCAACTTTGTGATCAGTGGGCATAAACATCAGAGCAGCCAGAATGATCCAAAAAGAAAAAACTTGCCATAGTGTAAAATCAAACCACACCTTTAAATTAATGTATAAAATGGTAATGCACTTACACAAGGAGTAGAATCAAGAACATTTGTTAAAAAGCTGTCTGCCTTACATAAACCACCCATCCTTCTGGGATCGTAAACAACGCAATGACATCAGCATGTCCCTCAACCAGACGCGTTTCGTCACAAGCTGACGTTGTCCTGGGGGGGATTATACTGTGTTTTAAAATTCACTAAGGCTGGGTTCAGACCGCAGCAGGGTACGGCTCGCAGCAGGGGGTCCGGTGTATCTCCATTCACTGGTTCAGGCTCGATTTCAGTCCGAAATTTTGACTGAATTCGGACCTGAAATGGACCAAAAGACGCACAGGACTCCTGTGCAGTTCCCACCGTAGCTCCATAGAGAGCCGGTCACAATTTCCTGCTATGCGAATTAGATGCGGAGAATCCAGCATCCAATTCGCAATAGTGTGAACCCAGACTTAAGTGTATTTTGTCCGAAAAAAATTGTGTTTAAAAAATTGATGCGCAAATACCATGTGACATAAAAAAATTGCAACATCAACCATCTTATTCTCTATGGCCTCTACTAAAAAATATATACAGTATCTCACAAAAGTAAGTACACCCCTCACATTTGTGTAAATATTTTATTCTATCTTTTCATGTGACAACACTGAAGAAATGACACTTTGCTACAATGTAAAGTAATGAGTGTACAGCTTGTATAATAGTGTAAATTTGCTGTCCCCTCAAAATAACTCAACACACAGCCATTAATGTCTAAACCGCTGGCAAAAAAAAGTGAGTACACCCCTAAGTGAAAATGTCCACATTGGGCCCAATTAGCCATTTTCCCTCCCCGGTGTCATGTGACTCGTTAGTGTTACAAGGTCTCAGGTGTGAATGGGGAGCAGGTGTGTTAAATTTGGTGTTATCGCTCTCACTCTCTCATACTGGTCACTGGAAGTTCAACATGGCACCTCATGGCAAAGAACTGAGGATCTGAAAAAAATAATTGTTGCTCTACATAAAGACGGCCTAGGCTATAAAAAGATTGCCAAGACCCTGAAACTGAGCTGCAGCACGGTGGCCAAGACCATACAGCGGTTTAACAGGACAGGTTCCACTCAGAACAGGCCTCGCCATGGTCGACCAAAGAAGTTGAGTGCATGTGCTCAGCGTCATATCCAGAGGTTGTCTTTGGAAAATAGATGTATGAGTGCTGCCAGCATTGCTGCAGAGGTTGTAGGGGTGGGGGGTCAGCCTGTCAGGGATCAGACCATATGCCGCACACTGCATCAAATTGGTCTATATGGCTGTTGTCCCAGAAGGAAGCCTCATCTAAAGATGATGCACAAGAAAGCCCGCAAACAGTTTGCTGAAGACAAGCAGACTAAGGACATGGATTACTGGAACCATGTCCTGTGGTCTGATGAGACCAAGATAAACTTATTTGGTTCAGATGGTGACAAGCGTGTGTGGGGGCAACCAGGTGAGGAGTACAAAGACAAGTGTGTCTTGTCTACAGTCAAGCATGGTGGTGGGAGTGTCATGGTCTGGGGCTGCATGAGTGCTGCCGGCACTGGGGAGCTACAGATCATTGAGGGAACCATGAATGCCAACATGTACTGTGATATACTGAAGCAGAGCATGATCCCCTCCCTTCAGAGACTGGGCCGCAGGGCAGTATTCCAACATGATAACCACCCCAAACACGCCTCCAAGACAACCACAGCCTTACTAAAGAAGCTGAGGGTAAAGGTGATGGACTGGCCAAGCATGTCTCCAGACCTAAACCCTATTGATCATCTGTGGGACATCCTCAAACGGAAGGTGGAGGAGCGCAAGGTCTCTAACACCCACCAGCTCCGTGATGTCGTCATGGAGGAGTGGAAGAGGACTCCAGTGACAACCTGTGAAGCTCTGGTGAACTCCATGCCCAAGAGGGTTAAGGCAGTGCTGGAAAATAATGGTGGCCACACAAAATATTGACACTTGACACATTTTCACTTAGGGGTGTACTCACTTTTGTTGCCAGCGGTTTAGACATTAATGGCTGTGTGTTGAGTTATTTTGAGGGGACAGCAAATTTACACTGTTATACAAGCTGTACACTCACTACTTTACATTGTAGCAAAGTGTCATTTCTTCAGTGTTGTCACATGAAAAGATAGAAGAAAATATTTACACAAATGTGAGGGTGTACTCACTTTTGTGAGATACTGTATATATTTTTTAGTAGAGGCCATAGAGAATAAGATGGTGGATGTATATATATATATGTAGGAAGGCCAGTATGGTGGCCTGAATTTATGGGAGGAGCCCGGGGGGGTACTTAAGCAGCCCGCTCACCTGTGGTGCTTGTCGGTTTCCTGTGCGCGATATACGTCACTAGGCCGACTATTCGATATACCAGCGCCCGCAAGTTCTTGCCTCGCAAAATTCCGGATTCGATACCGTTCTCAAAACTTTCGAAGTCTGCGTTTTTCGTTCGTAGTTTGTACCACGCGGCTGGCTTGGCTGTCGCAGGTAAGGTCCCGTCGGACTTTTCGTTTCATATCAGGTCACTAAACCGTAATTTCAAAAATTTCGTTTCACTCGCTTTTCATAAACTGCAACGTATATCGAATTTTTCGTTTCATGTCATGTCACTAAACCGTACTTTCAAATTTCGTTACTCGCACTTCACTATTGTAATGTGTATCGCTCGTACTTTCGATATGTTACCATTTCGACAGCACCGCGACGCAGACGTCGCTTCATTTCTAGCATGTCGGTGTTAAAAATATGCATCAGTAAACAGCCATAGCAAGTCGCAATTTGCAAGTTATCGGATCAAGTCAGTTCGATACCAATCATTTCTCATTTCTGAAACATTCTAGAACTCATTTCTGACATTTCAAATCATTTCAAAACATTTCTCATTTCAGTCACCTACCGCGCTCCGATTCGAATCCAGTCGCATCAAAGATGCACCGATTCGTTCCGGTGTGCCCCAGTTATTTGGCCTCATTTCTATACATGCTCCAGAGTTACGTTATGGTCTGTCATTAGTACCTCTGTCATGGTTATCATTTCATTCCCACGTATCACGTTCCGGCATGAATCCAGTCGCATGGTAATGCACCGATTCGTCTCGGCGTGCCCCAGGACTGGCCTCATTTCTATACATGCTCCAGAGTTACGTTTTCAGTCATTCATACCTCTGTCATGGTTATCATTTCATTTTTCACCTATCACGTTCCGACATGAATCCAGTCGCATGGTAATGCACCGATTCGTCCCGGCGTGCCCCAGGATTGGCCTCATTTCTATACATGCTCCAGAGTTACGTTTTCAGTCTTTCATATCTCTGTCATGGTTATCATTTCATTTTCACCTATCACGTTCCGACATGAATCCAGTCGCATGGTAATGCACCGATTCGTCTCGGCGTGCCCCAGGATTGGCCTCATTTCTATACATGCTCCAGAGTTACGTTTTCAGTCATTCATACCTCTGTCATGGTTATCATTTCATTTCCACCTATCACGTTCCGACATGAATCCAGTCGCATGGCAATGCACCGATTCGTCTCGACGTGCCCCAGGACTGGCCTCATTTCTATACATGCTCCAGAGTTACGTTTATCAGTAATTCGTACCTTCTGTCATGGTTATCATTTCATTTCCACCTATCACGTTCCGACATGAATCCAGTCGCATGGCAATGCACCGATTCGTCTCGACGTGCCCCAGGACTGGCCTCATTTCTATACATGCTCCAGAGTTACGTTTATCAGTAATTCGTACCTTCTGTCATGGTTATCATTTCATTTCCACGTATCACGTTCACACATGAATCCAGTCGCATGGAAATGCACCGATTCATTGTGGCGTACCCCAGGGCTCGGCCTCATTTCTGATACATGCTTCAAAGTCCGGATCATAGCTAATCGCAGACATCGGGGGATGGATCCATGTCTCTGCCATGCAGCTTACTACCATTTCGCTCCCACAACGCATCACCGTTCCGGAACCAGTCGCATCTGACATGCACCGATTCTTTACGGAATGCCTTGCTGGTACCAAACAGCATTTCATACCTATACCAGAGCTCGGATGGTTGCCAGTCGCAAACACGGCACAACCAATTCAAGCCTCGGTCTAATAATCATTTCTCTCATTTCTTTTCATACGGTGCTCCGATTCGAATCCAGATGCATCAAATAAGCACCAGATCGTCCCGGGTGCACCAATGTTTTCACTTGCCTCATTTCAATACATGCTCCAGAGCCCGGTTCTCGGTCGAATCAATGATGACGACCAGGCCGGACCTCTGTCATGGAGTCCATTCATAATCAAGGCAAACATTTCGAATCATTTCATTGTCATACAAATCGTTGCTTCAAAAAACCAGTTAGCAATCCCTTCACGAATTGTCACCTTTTCGTTTTTCTCAGGTCAGTCAAAGTTCAGTAGGTCCACCCTGCACCAGGTTGGACGATATCCCCCCAGGTTACAGTCAACCAGGAAACAAAAGCTCAAGATAATCCTCTCCAGAGCAACCATGTCTCAGACCGGCAGCGAAGACCTCGCGGCCCCGCTGTCACCTTCTCCGGTCTCAGAAAGCGGCAGCGTGCAATCCCTTAGGGGATGGACTATCCCCAAACTGACGGCAGAGCTCAGACGCAGAGGTGTCCCCTTCCCCGCCACAGCAAGGAAAGGCGAGCTTTTCAAACTCCTCTTTCCCCCACCAGCAGCAGGACCCAGTACCCAACAGGCATCCCTTCAGTCGATATCATCGGCCATTTCACAATTACACACGATGGTGTCATCTCTATCCACCTCAGTCGCAGACGTCCAAACCAGGGTCGCACTTCTGGAGGCCCGACCGGCCACGGCTGTCCCCGACCCAACGGCAACTCAAAGCTTGACACCTCTTCCTGCAGGTACCTCAGGCTCAAGCCACATTGTCTACCCCTCCCACCTGGTCCCAACCAGTATCAGGAAGGACATCTTGGACGGCAAGGACGTCAACCTGGCCTCTCTCCTCATTTCCGTGCATGATTTGGCAGAAAATAAAGCCTACTCCTGGGGCGACATATCAGTGGTCCTTAAATCTAAAGACCCCAGATTGAACCGCAAGTTAACAGTCTCAGAGTTTACACTGGCCTTTGGCATGCTCAGAGATGTCCTGTGCTCAGCCACCCCTAGCAGGCGGGAAGAGCTGGACTTATATCTCCATACTGTGGTAGACTTAGGCCACAAGTACGGTGGTTTTGCCTTTTACGACTACCACCGTTCCTTTTCAGCCAAGGCCGCGGCCAGACTCATACAGTTCCAGATCACGACAGATTGGAGTCTCATGGACACAGAGCTCTTCTGCCGCCACTTTGCCGGCTTACGCTCACCTCTGTGTGCGATTTGCCAGTCTTCCACCCACACTGCCACCTGGTGCGCCAATACGGCAAACAGACGGCCTTTCGAGTTTCCCTCTACCTCAGGTTCAGTACAGGGTCAGCCGATCCCTGAACCAACGCCTCAGGTGGACAAACTCGGACGCCCAGTCCGAACCGTGGGAGGGGCAGCCATCTGTAATAACTTTAATCAGGGGTCCTGCAACTTCAGCCAGTGCCGTCTACTTCACCTCTGCACCTTATGTCATAGAGCACACCCCAGGATTTTGTGTGAAGTCAAGCAACACAAGAAGGCGTGACTAAGCCGGATCAACCTCTTATGGTTAGGATGGTATCTCACTTCACATCCCACCCCTTCCCTGGCCACCTTCCTTATCCAAGGCTTCACAGCAGGCTTTCACACCGGCCTCATTTCACTACCCCACACTACCCACGAATGTGCCAATCTTCGTTCGGCAGCCATTGACGAACAAGCCATAGATCAGCTCTTACAGGCAGAGGTGGATCGAGGTTACGTGATAGGCCCTTTCAGTTGCCCCCCTTTCAACACATGGAGAGTCAGCCCTATTGGGCTTGTCAAGGGCAAGTTTTCAAATAAATTGCGTTTGGTGTACGACTTGTCTGCGCCTCATTCTTCCCACATACCCAGTCTCAATTCCCTGATCCCCTCCGAGGAGTTTTCCCTAAAATATTCTTCCGTGGACATGGCAATACAGGCGATCATCAAAGCAGGCACAGGCGCCTGGCTCTCCAAAGCCGACATCTCGGATGCCTTCAAGCTCCTGCCCATCCACCCATCCCTTTCGTGCTGGCATGGCATCAAGTGGAAGGAAACATATTATTTTGCTACAAAGCTCACCTTCGGTTCGAAGAGTAGCCCGTGGCTCTTCGACACGTTCGCCCAGTCCCTCGGTTGGATACTATTACACAAGGGTCAATGCCATGAAGTCATCCATTATCTAGATGACTTCCTACTGATAGAACCACCCAGCAAGCCCCCAGGAGATCTCGACAAACTTAGGGTAATTTTTGGAAACCTCAATGTTCCTATTGCTGAGCACAAAGTCGATGGCCCAGCAAATAGCATCACTTTTCTCGGGGTCACCTTGGATACCTGCGCAATGCAAGCCAGACTCCCCCTCGACAAACTAACACGCATTAGGGCAGTCCTTCACGAGTTTACACACACCAAGGACTGTACCAAAAAACAGTTGCAGTCCCTCCTGGGTATGCTCAACTTCGCTATGCGAATTATTCCACAAGGCCGCACATTTGTATCACGCCTACTCAGATTTCTGTCGGAAACTCAAGACCCTGATCAGATTTTGAATTTAGACTCCGCAGCCATAGCGGACCTATCCATGTGGGAGGAATTCTTGTCCGCCTGGAATGGCATATCTCTATTCATACCTATAGTTTCGCTCCATTCACCCCAGGTGGTTACGGACGCCGCAGCCTCCACAGGTTTCGCGGCAATTTTTGGCCATCATTGGTTTTCAGGACCATGGCCTCAACAGATACTAATCATACCCGGCTTTTCCCAAACATCTGCCCTCTTTGAGCTTTACCCCATAGTGGCAGCCGCACAACTCTGGGGCCACCACTGGACAGGACAAACTGTAGTCTTTAGCACCGACAACCAGGCCACGGCAGACATCATCAACAAAGGCAGGTCCAAGTCCCTAGCAGTCATGTCCTTCCTGCGCAGGTTGGTACAACTGTCTTTACAACATCAGTTCAATATACACTGTACATTTATTCCCGGCAGATACAACTCAGCAGCTGACGCACTGTCACGTTTCAATTATTCCTCCTTTTTCGAGCAGGTTCCCGATGCCGATCCGATGTCGGCCCCTATCCCTGTCTGGTCACAACTGACCCTGGACTAGTTCAACATTTACACGGAGCTACACAACTTATAAATCATTCCCTCTCCTACAACACACTTAAAGCCTACCAGACAGCTTGGAAGGCCTTTAACAAATTCCTCACGTCCTGCCGTAAAGGACCAACAGGTATCAAGCAGGTACTGGCCTTCTCTGCACACTGCCACACGCAGCTGGCCTTATCCTACAACACCATCCGGCTATACCTAGCCGGCATTCAACATTTTATGGCGCTTGAAGACCCCACGAAACCTTCACTATTCTCATCTCACGCTATACGAGCCGTTCTAAGGGGAATTCAGAAACAACAACCAGTCGTCAGCACTAAGCGCTTGCCCATTACGGGACCCATCTTTAGGGACATGTCAACTATGCTGGCTACCTCGCCGTTCGGTCTGCTCCGCAGCATCGTCTTACAAGCAGCGATATATCTAGCGTACTATGGGTTCTTGCGCCCTGGAGAATTCACCTCTAACAAATCCACAGACCCAGTACTATGCAGACGACACTTACTTAGATACCAAGACCACTTCATCCTGCACCTCGAGGTCTCTAAAACCCAGCAAACGGGCTCAGGAGCGAACATTCACCTCTACAAAACCGACAACAGCTGGTGTCCAGTCGCCGTACTCAACCGGCTCCTGTCACTCCTGCCTGAACAACCAGACAGCAGTCCCCTTCTACCGTTCCCAGTTAAACCCTTAAACGCCTCTCAGTTTGTGGAACACATAAGAATACTCCTCCGCAATCTTCATCTTAACCCTAGTCAATATTCAGGACACTCTTTTCGCATCGGAGCAGCCTCCGCGGCATCCCGCCACGGAGTTCCAGACCACATCATTAAAAGACTGGGCAGGTGGAAGTCAGCCTGCTTCGCCCGGTATATCCCTAACCCACAAACAGAGATGGCACAGGCATTCTCCAAATTGGCTCAATAAGTAATTGAAAATCAATAAAATCATAACCCTACCTGAATGTTTTTGCCCCCTTATTTTGGCATACCGGCCATTAGACCAAGGCACACTTTCAGGTCCATTTCATATGGTAAGTCCACACTTTCAGGTCTATTTCCGATGGTAAGTCCTATCTTTACTGTAAGTGGTATCCATGTACATACCGGACATAGGGCTCCAACCATAAGTAGGAAGGCCAGTATGGTGGCCTGAATTTATGGGAGGAGCCCGGGGGGGTACTTAAGCAGCCCGCTCACCTGTGGTGCTTGTCGGTTTCCTGTGCGCGATACCCACCCTCCCATCCCCATTTCACAGCATTTCTCAAACTATTCATTTCATTCATTTCTCTTACAGAATAATCATTTCTTAAACCAGGGTATGCCCCCTTATTTTGGCATACCGGCCATTAGACCAAGGCACACTTTCAGGTCCATTTCATATGGTAAGTCCACACTTTCAGGTCTATTTCCGATGGTAAGTCCTATCTTTACTGTAAGTGGTATCCATGTACATACCGGACATAGGGCTCCAACCATAAATATATATATATATATATATATATATATATATATAATATATATATATATATGTATATATTAATTATATATATATATATATTTATTTATATTATATAATTTCTTGCACTATATGTGTTTTTTATTGAGTTATTTTGCCCAATCCCCTTTACCTTTGAGTGCTGCTTATATATCTTTTTATATTGTATACTAGCTGGTATCACAGTTAAAGAGGAGGTCCAGCCTGGGTGAAAAAAAAGTAAAAGTCAGCAGCTACAAATACTGCAGGTGCTGACTTTTAATATATTGGTGCTTACTTGTCCAGGGAGCCGGCGATGTCTGCACCCCAGCTGATCTTTGGATCGACTCCTGGGGGCTGCCGCCGCGATTCCTGGTAAGGGAACCAGGCAGTGAAGACTTTTGGCTTTAATGCTGGTTTCCTACTGTGCATGCGCGAAGCGCGCTTCACTTTCTAAGTGGCCTGGCGGCGGGGAAAGGAAGGGGGGGGGGCGAACTTCCAGGAGATCGGGCCGCGGCCCGTCTCCCGAAAGTGGTGGAAGGGGACCTGTGAATAATGGGTCCCCGTTCCCCCCTCCCCCCTGAAAGGTGCCAAATGTGACACTAGAGGGGGGGGGGACATATAAGTGGAAGTTCCACTTTTGGGTTGAACTTCGCTTTAAATAAGCGGCTGCCAACTGTTTTCTTTTTGCAGTATATGACTGAGCATGGATTTTTCATAATTTCTGTTGACTACACAGAAAGTAGGCCAAAAGCGACTTGGTGGTACATTGATTAGATGTGTTATGGCAATGCCGTTAAACAATGCGTAAATCATTAAACAGGCAAACGACAGGTTTAAAGACACTGTGGGCTCCATTCACAAAAGCAGAACAAAAACACATGCTTTTCTGCAGCTTCTTCATTGAAGTCAATGGAACCAAAAAAGCAAAAAAAAAGCAGTTAAGGGCTCAATTCACATCTATTCACGTTGCTTTTGAGCATTTCGGCAGTGCTTTTTGCGTTTTTGCCCATTTTGCACCATTTTTGCCTTTAAAAAAAGTCCCTGACATACATGGTGGTCTTGTCCACGAATTAGATCATTTTGGCAGAAAGTGTTCCGCACAATTAGTACCGTTTCGCAGATAGAACTAACCCCAGACCCCAACATCGCTCTCCTTAATGGGAGGATTAAGGATATCTCTAAATTTACACAGAAGATGATTTTCTTCATCCTCTTAGGGGCTAAAGTAACCATAGCTAAAGCATGGAAGAAACCTAGAGTTTCGTTTCCTGGTTTTAAGAGGAAGGTCCCTTGGATTATGGCGCAGGAACTTTGAATTGTAGCTAAACTAAAGGACAAAAGCAGTAATTTCTTTTCTATATGGAAACCATGGGCCAGATACTGCGGCATCCCTCTGTTCCCAGGTATGCCTATGGAACCTGAGTCTGGAGGGTCCTCACAGTGATACGGCCCTCCCCCTTCCCCTTCTCTTACCCCTTTCACACCTTTCTCTCTTTCTCTGATAGAGACTCTCTTGTCTCCTATGTAGGATTATATTATTCAGTTCTTAACATGTTTTCCATTTACACAAGAAGAACTCTAGTGGGTAGTCAATTCACTGTTGTTGTCTGAAGTCAGGTTCGGTATAGGCTACTTCAACTATCTTCAGAATCCACCTACCGAACCCTCGGATTCGGGGTACCGTAGGCCATTAGAGGGGATTCTTGAGAGGCTTCAGGGACACAACGTGAGGGTGTGGCAATAGGACCGACAGGAGCTTCCACAGTGTGATCCCATAGGGGTAGAGAGCCTTTAGTTGGATTGTTTTACCAGGTTTCCCACGTCTCGGGTTCTGGGTCACTAGACTCCCGTACAATCTGGGTCTTACGCAACCTCTCAAGTCTACCCCTAGAGTATCTCAGTAGATTGTCTTGTAGATTCTATTTGACCTCAAGCTTGTACGCTTATTCTTGTCATTCTGTTTACAGTTAATGCATAAGAAATGTTATGGTCTTTATTATCTACTGTGTCTGTATACTTTTTCAATAAAATAAAAAATGTTTAAAATAAAAAAAGTCCCTGACCCTTTCCAAATACACAGCGGCTGAAAAAAGCATAGATTATTATTATTATACAGGATTTATATAGCGCCAACAGTTTACGCAGCGCTTTACAATATAGAAGGGAGACAATACAGATACAATAAAAACAAAATACAAGAGTATTAAGCAGGCCCTGCTCAGAAGAGCTTACAATCTAATAGGGTGGTACAAGTGGTACAAAAGGTTGTAACTGTGGGGAATGAGCTGATGGAAGTGGTAACAGATTAGTCGGAGGCGTGATAGGGTTCCCCGAAGAGATGAGTTTTCAGGGATCGCTTAAAGGCAGCTAGAGTAGGAGATAGCTGGACAGATTGAGGTAGAGAGGTCCAGAGGATGGGAGAGGCTCTGGAGAAGTCCTGGACATGAGCATGGGAGGAGGAGACAAGGGAGGTGGAGAGTAGAAGGTCTTGAGAAGAGCGGAGAGGACGATTTGGGTGATATTTGGAGACAAGATTGGTGATGTAGCTCGGGGCAGAGTTGTGAATGGCTTTGTATGTTGTAGTTAGTATTTTGAATTTTATTCGCTGATCACTTCGGCGATCGGGAGCCAGTGTTTGAATTAGTGGAGAGGGTTGGCACTCTGAGCGGTTGGTAAGGTGGATAAGTCTGGTGGCATTCATGATAGACTTGAGAGGGGATAGACTATGGAGAGTCAGGCCAATGAGAAGGGAGTTGCAATAATCAAGGTGAGAGATAATGAGGGAGTGAATGAGGAGTTTGGTGGTTTCATTAGTTAATAAGGGGCGCATTTTAGAGATGTTACAAAGGTGAAGTCTACAAGCTTTTGATAACGTTTGGATTTGGGGCTTAAAAGACAGGTCAGAGTCTAGGATTACAACTAGTACCCCTGGCGTGAGTGGAGGGATTGATGGTTGCATTATTGATTTTGATGGAAAAGTAATGGAGGGGGGCACGGGTGGAGGGGAATATTACCAGCTCGGTTTTAGAGAGATTTATGTAAACGTGTCCTATAGGAATATATGTCAAATGGACTGTGGTACGTTTCTGCAAAAAGCACCAAAAAAACGCATAGGTGTGAACCAGGCCTAAGGGGTTGTTTTCTTATTTTTCATCTATTTCAGTTAAAATTCTTAGGCTCGATTCACATCTATGCATGTTGCTTTTGAGCGTTTTTGCCGTGCTTTATGCTTGGCTTTCCACATTTTTTTTTAACCGCGATTTTACATTGTAATTTTTTTTGCGTTTTTATGCTTTTTTTTTTATTTTTGAAAATTTGCTGTTGGGCAGATTTAAAACCGTGAAACGCATATCGTAGCAAAATTATGGTAAAAAATGCAGAAAAAAATTGCACTACATGCTTTTCTGAAGCTTCCCCATTGAAGTTTAATGAACCAAAAAAAAAAAAAAGCAAAAAAGCACAGTTTTGTGTTTAAAAAAGTCCCTGACCCTTTCCAAAAATGGAGAGGCACAAAAATGCATTGATGTGAACATGTTCTATAGGAACCCGTGCTAAAAAAAAAAGGCCTGCATTTCTGCAAAAGGCAAAATAACATGAAAATACGCATTGGTGTGATTGGAGCCTAATGCCGCGTACAAACGGTTGGACTTTTCGACCGGACTGGTCCGACGGACGCCGACGGACCAAATCCGGCGGACAATCCAATCGTGTGTGGGCTCCACCGGACCTTTAGTGGACTTTTCCAGTCGCAAATCTGACGGACTTTAGATTTGGAACTTGCTTCAAATCTTTACGTCGTAACTCCGCCGGACCCAGAAATCCGCTTGTCTGTATGCTAGTCCAACGGACAAAAAACTACGCTAGGGCAGCTATTGGCTACTGGCTATCAACTTCCTTATTTTAGTCCGGTGTACGTCATCATGTACAAATCCATCGGACTTTTGTGTGATCGTGTGTAGGCAAGTCCATTTGTTAGAAAGTCCGCCAAAAGTCCGCCAAAAGTCCGTCGAAAGTCAGTCGAAAGTCCATCGAAAGTCCGTCGAAAGTCTGTCGGACGGGCTATCGGACTTTTGTAGCCGAAAAGTCCGACCGTGTGTACGCGGCATAACAATATATCCTGACCTCCAAACCTGCTTTGAGTTTTGGGTACAATGAAGTTCTGTAAATTGAACTCTGCAACCTACAATCTGAGTGTATGAAAACATACAAGGGAAAATATTTTTGATCCAAACAAAATGATGCATCGCTCAGAGCAGTGGAGTTTAGGTAAAAACTGGAAGTCGCAATCTGGGTGCCCAAGCTGTGGTGTCCTCCCATCCACCAAAAGACAAGACAGGCATCGAGAAAAGACAGCTGGCAACTCTATAGTGTCAGGGCTGGGCTCAGCCCTTCCTTCTCAGAGCTGGCTGCTCAGCTGTTGGCTAATTGCCAGCTCCTATCTCTCCACAGTTACTCACCTGTTGATGATATCCTGCTCGTCAGTCCTGCCTACTTAAGCCGTCCAGTCCAGAGGATCTCTACCTTCGCCTTGGTCAACATCACAGAAACTGAGACGCTCTCCTGCGATCCTGTTCAAGACTTGCTTTGCTGACATCCCTTCTGGCTCCAGATCCTGCTTGCTGTTCCACTACATTGACCCCTTTCTTCTGGCTTGGCTGACTATCCGTTCTGGTTACTGAACTTTGACTATGTTTTTACTAAGTTTGTTCTTTTTACTTTTATTATTGAACAAGTGTGATTTAACTGTACTTCTGTCTTGGCCTGATTTCATGGTTTCTGACACATAGTCCTCAAGTATTTTGTTTTGCCATACCAGTGAGTACACAGAAAGTGGCAGACGCGTTTCGGCGATAAGCCGTGTTCACAGTACACAATAATATAGTTGAATTTAAAAAAATTGCAAAGAAAAAAAAAAAACATCAAAAAGGAGGCCCATTATCACGGACGGTCACAAGATGATTTGAGTTCCATTTTCTCATTCCGCATCCTTTTAACCTACTTTCATCTTCTCACAAACTTTGCTCTAGCTATTTCCACGCCACCCAAAATAACTCGCCATGAATATTTTTAATTGTGCAGGAAAATAAGTGCAAATGTCTCATAATCCCACACTGGAGAAAGCACGATGTGAAATAATGATGGAGCGAAACATTACAGATATTACTCCCATTATGACAGGAGAGAGAAGTAAAGTAGGTGCAATTTCACACTGTAGAACAAGCTGACACTTCTGGAAGATGAAAGACAATTTCAACAGTCGGTTTGTATAATGGCTGGCATGTAAAATAAATGGTTTGAGATTTCACAGATACTATATTTTAACGGCAACAGAGAAAAAAAAATCTGGATATGTCTGTCACGAAGGCAAATAATATATATTAAAACCATTATTTATAAGCACGTAGTGTGGTATACTTTATGTACAGAACTATTTACCTATATGAGAACCTAAACCTACTCTTCAGTCTGATTTAGGACCTCTATTAACATTAGATGTCCACTGCTTCGGTGTGCTGCACCTTGTCAAGGACACTTCAAAAATAAATTGCAGTGCTGGAAAATACAGTAAAATCTTCATCTGATTTCATGAAATGTACAATTTTATCATCTTAAGAGGCAGCCAGTGCAAGTAAAATGTTTCAATGTGTATTAAAACACCAACTACTACCAAACACTCAATGTGCTCACTCACCAGATGGTAGGACCTCACAACCTAAAAGGTCAACGCGTACTTACTCCTATCAACTAAAACACTCTTCACATTTTTTGGAGGTTAAATATTCGATCAACTATGAACGATAGTGGGCTCTCTCTCCCCATTGACAAAATTCTGAGATGTTAAATCTACTCTTCAGTCTAATGTAGGACCTCTATTAACATGGTGGTCATCAACCCTGTCCTCAGGGCCCACTAACAGGCCAGGTTTGCAAGATAACTGAATTACATCCCAGGTGATATCATTTGCTGCTCAGTGATTGCAGGATTCTAGTCTGCATCTTCCCAAGGTAATACATAAAACCTGGCCTGTTAGTGGGCCCTGAGGACAGGGTTGATGACCACTGTATTAACATTAGATGACCTCTGCTTTGGTGTGCTGCACATTTAGTAGTCACCTGTCTGAAAGGAAATAGTAGGTATTCTGGATGACCACCCATCTATTAGGTACACCAACAGGGCCCTCAGATATCTGGAGACACAGAATGAAACGAGAGGCAGGTTGTGCATTCGTAAAATGTCTGCTTTTATTAGGTGCGTATACAGCTTATATATGGTTCAGCTTACCGATAGTAAGAGGGGAGGGGGGAGTGGTTAGTAAATTATGTATTTGTATAGAAATATATAGTTATATGGTTATACAAGTCAGTGACCCTTTAAGATAAATGATCATGAGTTAATATGGGTCAACAGACCATCTGGTTATGAGTCATAAGTCATGCATCCTGTCCCATGACCTACAGAACAGGGAACAGGAAAGGACAAACCAAACCACAATGATATATAAAGAGTATGGTGCTGTGCAAGCAGTTTTCTTGTGCTAAAATCTAAAATGGAGTCACAATGGTTTGGGCATATTATCAAGGACACTTCAAAAATAAATGAAAGCGCTGGAAAATAAAGTAAAATCTTCATCTGTCCAAATCCACCATCCTTAGAGGCAGCCAGTGCGAGTAAAATTCTTCAATGTGTATTAATTATATTATTATTATTATTATTATATTATTATTACATTATACATTTCCTGCTCTGGCGTTCCTCTAAAGCTAGACCTCCTATTATGGCGCCTACGCTATGTTATTCCTTCACATTCTGGAACTGCGTGTGCACTGACCCAATACTTGTGTCGCACTTCACTCCCCTACACCACTTATTTCACAATCCACACAATTGGTGTCAGTGGGAGAAATAACGCCCAATCGGTGTCAGTGGGAGGAATAACGCCCAATGTTTGGTGTCAGTGGGAGAAATAATGCCCCATCATTGGTATCAGTGGGAGGAACAATGCCCAATCATTGGTGTCAGTGGGAGGAATAGTGCCCCATCATTGGTATCAGTGGGAGGAATAATGCCCAATGGTTGGTGTCAGTGGGAGAAATAATGCCCCATCATTGGTATCAGTGGGAGGAATAATGCCCAATCGTTGGTGTCAGTGCGAGAAATAACGCCCAATGGTTGGTGTCAGTGGGAGAAATAATGCCCCATCATTGGTGTCAGTGGGAGAAATAAGGCCCAATCATTGGTGTCAGTGGGAGGAATGGTACCCCATTGTACTGTAGGTCTCAGTAGGAAGAATTGTGCCCCATCGTTGGTGTCAGTGGGAGGAATAGTGCCCAATCATTGGTGTCAGTGGGAGGAATAGTGCCCCATTATTGATGTCAGTGGGTGGAATAGTGCCCCATCAATGGTAGTGGAAGATATTGTACCCCATTGTTGATGTCAGTGGGTGGAATAGTGCCCCGTCGTTGGTGTCAGTTGGAGGACAAGTATCCCATCATTGGTGTCAGTGGGAGGAATAGTGCCTCATCATTGGTGTCAGTGGGAGGAATAATGTCTTGTATGACAGGAACACTGCCCCGAGGGCCAGATAAAAGCAAGCAAAGGGCCACATTCGGCTTCGGGGCTGCAGTTTGGAGACCACTGCACTATAAATTTTATCACGGAATGCTGTGATTGGTTGGAATATGCACTTCAGTGTCTTTCCAACTTAATTTTGGAGCCAGGAAAACCCCCAAATGAAACATTAATTATCGCATGGTAAAGGGTGACTTCAAGATGCATCAATTAACACGAACATAACATTACTTGTTAATGAGGATTGAGATATTAATATTATTTCTCACACATTGTCATGATCTGTGTAGCTGTTACACATTAAATAAGTGAATCGATTGACCTAATTATGCATTTCTATAAAAAGATGACTAGCAGATGTTCTGAGTCCCGTTATTACATCGTTTCTGAACATCTAAATTCCGTCATTGTAAAGTGAGAGGTGGGAATGATGTTAATAAAAGAAATATATTGAGTGGAATCGATAAATGCCTGCATGTAGAATCCCACCCACCTGTCTGTGATTGGACAGAGGGACACAATGAGGCACCCATTATGTAGGCTAAAGCCACACCCCTAATTACATGGACCATGAAAAACATGTATGCAAAAAAAAATTGATGGGTAAAATAGATTTCACCACTGCTTTTCCTTTATACTGATTTATCACTATAACAGCTGCAATCATTCAGAGCAGTGGTCTCCAAATTGTGTGATACAAGTCAGTATTCCTCCCAGTGACACCAACAATGGAGCACCATTCCTCTCACTGACACCAACAATGGGGCACCATTCCTCCCAGTGACACCAACAATGGAGCACCATTCCTCCCAGTGACACCAACAATGGAGCACCATTCCTCCCAGTGACACCAACAATGGAGCACCATTCCTCCCAGTGACACCAACAATGGAGCACCATTCCTCTCACTGACACCAACAATGGAGCACCATTCCTCTCACTGACACCAACAATGGGGCACCATTCCTCCCAGTGACACCAACAATGGAGCACCATTTCTCCCAGTGACACCAACAATGGAGCACCATTCCTCCCAGTGACACCAACAATGGGGCACCATTCCTCCCACTGACACCAACAATGGGGCACCATTCCTCTCACTGACACCAACAATGGGGCACCATTCCTCCCACTGACACCAACAATGGAGCACCATTCCTCCCACTGACACCAACAATGGGGCACCATTCCTCCCACTGACACCAGCAATAGGGCACCATTCCTCTCACTGACACCAGCAATAGAGCACCATTCCTCCCAGTGACACCAACAATGGAGCACCATTCCTCCCACTGACACCAACAATGGGGCACCATTCCTCCCACTGACACCAACAATGGGGCACCATTCCTCCCACTGACACCAACAATGGGGCACCATTCCTCCCACTGACACCAACAATGGGGCACCATTCCTCCTACTGACTCCAGCAATAGGGCACCATTTCTCCCACTGACACCAACATTAGGACAGTATTCCCCCCACTGACACGACACAAACAATGGGGCACCATGCATTCCACTAACACCAAAGATGGGGCACCATTCCTCTCACTGACACCAACAATGGAGCACCATGCATTCCACTGACTTAAATGATGAGGCACCATTCCTCCCATTAACAAATCAAAATGTGATCTCGCGCAATAATTGCATGACCTGGGATAAATACCTCTAGGTAAAATATGTAAAATTAAAATAACACAAATTGCGTGGTAAAAATACTACGTAAAGTGACCATTTAACCTAGGTGTATAATATAAACATTCTATAAATAAATGATCTGTAATAATCAACGAATACACTTGTGAATGCTATTACATAGCTAATAAGTGCTACCAAAAATGCCCATAAATAAAGTGTAATAAATAGTGAATAGTCCGCATAAATAATAAATGGAACAATTAAGTCCTCAAAGATGGATGGACTGTTGTAGGAAGTCCTAAATAGAGATATGATATGGATCCAATAGATGGTTTCTTAATCATAAGGTTTAATAGTGTTGCCCTTCAAACTTCCTGTAACTATGGTCTCTCAGAACTCTCACCTCAAAAATGTTGTGTCATAGCTTTATTGACAGAATAGAAAATGATAGAAAAGAATAGCATAGAAAAACAATAGAACAGAATAGAAAAATATGTTATTCTGTTATTATTCTATTATTTTCTATTCTAATCTTTTCTATTTAAATTCAAATTCATTCTATACGAAATTCGAACTTCAGAAGCCATGTTCCGAAATTCAAATTTCGTATAGAATGAATTCGAATTTGAATAGAAAAGACTTATAGAATAGAAAATAATAGAAAAGAAAAGCATAGTAAAACAATAGAACAGAATAATAAAAAAATATTATATATATATATATAGATATATCTATATAGATATATATAGATATATCTATATATCTATATATATCTATATAGATATATCTATATCTATATAGATATATATATATAGATAGATATATATAGATATATCTATCTATATATCTATATATAGATAGATATATAGATATATATAGATCTATCTATATATATATATCTATATATATAGATAGATCTATATATATCTATAACGAATTTAAACGAATTAAAAAAAAAACGATCGAATTCGAAAACAAATTTGATTCGAATTCGAAAACAAATTCAAATCGCATTCTAAAAAATACAATAAAATAGAATATAAAATAATAAAGCAATAGAATATATATATATATATATATATATATATATATATAGATATATATATATATAGATATATAGATATATCTATTTATCTATATATCTATCTATATATCTATATATAGATATATAGATATATATATATAGATAGATATATATATCTATATATCTATCTATATATATATATATATATTCTATTGCTTTATTATTTTATATTCTATTTTATTGTATTTTTTAGAATGCGATTTGAATTTGTTTTCGAATTCGAATCAAATTTGTTTTCGAATTCGATCGTTTTTTTTTTTAATTCGTTTAAATTCGTTACTTTTGTAATTTGGAAATTCGGATGCATCCGAATTTCCGAATAATGAAAAATTTATCCGAATTTCGATTCGGAACGAAACGAAATGCACCTTCGCCTTGGTCAACATCACAGAAACTATCTCCTGTGATCCTGTTCAAGACTTGCTTTGTTGACATCCCTTCTGGCTCCAGATCCTGCTTGCTGTTCCACTACATTGATCCCTGACTTCTGGCTTAGCTGACTATCCCTTACGGTTACTGAACTTTGGCTATGTTTTGACTACGTTTGTTCTTTTTACTTTTATTATTAAGCAAGTGTGATTTAACTGTACTTCTGTCTTGGCCTGATTTCATGGTCTCTGACAAGAACTGCAGATACAGCAGGATGAAACAGGAAGCAGAGTCAGGCAAGCTGGGTCATACACTGGCAGGACAGATCAGGTACAGAGGAGCAGGCAATAGCATGGTCTGGGTACAAGCCGGGTCAGGAGCCAATACGTGCGATGGAAGCCAATGGATCAGGCAGAAGCGGAGGTGAAGGCCAAGCCGGGGTAGGTGCAAGAGTTCAGAGAGCGGTTAGGCAAGCCAGGTAAGGCAACTGGAATCAGGATACAGGATGCAGGAAAGGCTGTAAGACAAAGTAGCACTGATCCTGAGCACTGGCTGAGTTTAAATAGCCTGTTTGCCGCCAACATCTGTCACAGGTGCATGTGTGTGTTTTTGCGCACGAGAATACATGAGCGCATGAGTTTGCGCATGCGCATATTTATTAGCCAGTGCTTGTGAGCATGAAAAGGAACACTTTTTAGCCCGTGCACAAAAGAAGACCTTTCCTTACACAGTGTCATTAGTAAAGTGACAATGTATAGTATTATCACTGATCACTGTATTAGTGTCACTATTAAAGAGGTTGTAAACCTCCAAACCCCCCCCCCCCCCAAAAAAAACTTGCAAAACAAAGGCATAATGAGCTAGTATGCATCGCACACTAGCTCATTATGAAATACTTACCTTAGAATGCTGTCCTGGATCACTCACATCGCTCACAGGGCCGACATGTTTCCCGAAGTTACTTCCGGGTTCGCGGGCTCCGGCACTGTGATTGGACAGAGTTGCGATTACACCACTTCCGCACGTGCATGCGGGTGCCACCTGGTCACTGCACAGGCCCTGAAGAAATGGCAAGAGCGGGCCGTTCCTTCAGAGCGCATGCGCCAATGATGTCTGCGGCAGCGTATATAGTAAATATCTCCTAAACGGTGCAAGTTTAGGAGATATTTACAGTACCTACAGGTACGCCTTGTTATAGACTTACCTGAAGGTACAATTAAAGAGGAAGACTTTACTTCCTCTTTAATGTCAGTGTCAGTTAGTGTACCCCCCAGTCCCTGTCAGTTAGTGTACCCCCCAGTCCGTGTCTGTTAGTGTACCCCCCAGTCCCTGTCAGTTAGTGTACCCCCCAGTCCGTGTCAGTTAGTGGCAGATTTCCACTGCACTATCACAGTCTCACTATAAGTCTCTGATCGCCACCGTTACTGGTATAAAAAATAAATAACCAAATAAAAATTCCAGTATATATATTTATTACAATTTTCTTGTAGACATAATAACTTCCACGCAAACCAAATAATATACACTAATGCCCCGTACACACGGTCGGATTTTCCGATGGACAATGTCCGATCGGAGCGTGTTGTCGGAAATTCCGACCGTGTGTGGGCGCCATCGGACATTTTCCATCGGATTTTCCGCCACACAAAGTTGGACAGCAGGAGATAAAATTTTCCGACAACAAAATCCGATCGCGTCAATTCCGACCGTGTGTGGCCTGTTCCGACGCACAAAGTGCCACGCATGCTCAGAAGAAATTCCGTCACGGGACAGCTCGTTCTGGTAAACTTAGCGTTCGCAATGGATACAGCACTTTCGTCACGCTGCAATGTTCAAAATGGTTTAATACAGCGCACTCTCTTCTTCTTTATAATGTGACAAGAATTAAGTAGTTTTGATGCTCATATTCACACACACTTCTCACAAACTTCTTTCGTTATTATTTATCGGGATTCCCTCAATATATTTTGATTTCTCACATCTGACAACATATTTTTTTTTTTTTTTTTTTTACTTTAATGTAGATTCTTTTTTTGTGTTTCTCTTTTTTAATTTTGTTTTTTGGTGATTTTGATTAGTACTCCCGAAAATGTTTGTGTTTTTTGTGACAAGTTCCCACAACACCATTGATATGTTGTTCTATTTAATCTGTAGGAGATTGTTTGGTGTTGTTGTCCCTTGTTAATTTCACATTGTACTTTAGAAATGTACCTGAATCGTCACCAACAAACTGTCCTTTTTGGATGAAAACACACACAGGAGAGTAGAATTTACCTAAAAAATTTTATTAAGGGGTCACAACTATAAACAAAGAGGGAGGCAACGCTGGAGAAACTGCAGAAGTGGGCGAAGCCTTGGACCCCCGGGGCAGACATCAATTATTTAAAAGCAAAATTGGTGGCCTGAGGAGTCCTTATCTAAGGGAGGGCAGTCTGGTCCAGAAGTCCCAGAGATCCGGAAAGCAGCAGATGACATCTATGTCCCCAGGCTGTGGTCATACGAGAGACTGCATCTTCTGTCAGACCAGACTGAACCCAGGGTCATCACTCTTTGGTCTTCCTTCCACGCTTCCTTCCAGCCTTTGGCTGTGGTGGTGGAGTTGTAGCAGCAGGAGGAGGAGGAGGAGGAGGATCGTAGATCTCAATGACATCCGTCTTGTGTGTCAGTTCCCCACTCAACCCCTTACATAGGACTTTATAAATCAGGTCCTCAGAGATCTTGCGTTGGCCCTCCTGCATGCCCTGCAATTTGGTGGCAGCCATGCAGGCAAAGGCCTCTTCAGGACTGGGGAAGGCTCTGAGGGACGCCGAAGCCTCCTGGATCAGCCTGTATGCTGAATCCTGCACAGGACTGGGAGTCATCTTCCTGGCCCTTTTGTATGGCAGGTGGAGGGGAGGAACCTGAGACTCAGTCAGGCTGTGACTTGTCCCAGGCTTCTCTTGGCTGCCACTTAGCCCCGCCTCCTCCTGGCTGCCACTAATCCCCGCCTCCTCCTGGCTGACACTAATCCCCGCCTCCTCCTGGCTGCCACATTCCACAGCCTCCTCCTATCTGAGGTCTTCCTGTGTATGAAAAAGGGACATAGTTTTAGTATTTTTTACATCAATCACACACAATTTTCACCTCCTGACTGCTGCAAATTGAATGTTAACAAATATAACTGACTATCATTCTGAGCTCAGCATTTTGCATTCTTGTCCCAATTTTGGGTGCCCACTACTGTCTATTGATTTGTAAAACACTTTTTTTAATCAGCAATTAGTGATCAATAATAACATCTAGTAAAGATCATTTCTTTATTGCCCAGAAATCTGTAGAAGAATGCTATACCTGACTCCAGCTGGGCTCCTCCACTTCTTCCTGGCTTGAAGGCCCAGGTTGGACATTGGAAACCTCAGCTGGTATGGAAGGAAGAGTAAAAGGAAGAGTAGAGAGGGATTCCCTGACTTCAGTGTGGTCTGACAGAAATCGCAGTCTCTCGTAGTACCACAGCCTGGGGACATAAATGTCATCTGCTGCAGCTCCGGACCTCTGGGAATCTGTGACCTTCTTGCGCTCCCTAAGATAAGTGCTCCTCAGGCCACCAATTTTTGCTTTTAAATAAGGGATTGTTGCTGTGGGGACCACCGGCTTCACCAACTCCAGCAGTTTCTCCAGCGCTGCCTGCCTCTTCTGTTTATGGTTATAGTGGGGGTGTCTCACCTGCCATAGATAGGGCAGCTCCCTGTACTTGTCAATGAACAGGGGCAGGAAATTGTGGTCGTTGAACCCATCCATTTTCTCTGCAAGACACAACACAAGAAAAACCCTAATGTCAGGCCAAACTCCCCTAATCTTGTTACAATATAGGCTTCCATTTCGAAGCAGTATAGGCCCAAGTTTAGATCCTACCTTCGTTAGCACGATCGGCGTCTCCGATGCTCCTTCCTCCGCTCACAGATCGTACATAAGACGCGCGCGTTACGATTTATACACACTGCGCATGCGTATAACTCCGCCCGCCCCTGACATTCTTTCTATTCTATTTCCCGCCCCTTTTCATTTGGCGCAGTGGAGGAAGAGCACATGGCGGATAGACAGCAGGATTGTGCTAATTACAGCAACGAGGAGGAGGAGGAGGAGGAAAGGCCGGAGCCTGAAACGTCCCGATCCAGAAGGAGATTAAAGGACTCAAATATGTCCTTTGGGGAGATGTTGGAAATGGTGGACATCCTGAAGAAGGCCGACTATGATGGAAAGTATGGGCCCTACCCCAACCCCAATATACGAAAGGCCAAGATCATGGGTATAAATTCGGGGTACGACGATCGAAAGATCAGCTCAGGAAGCGGTGGTCGGACCTCAAATTACGAGAACATGAGCAGTACAGAAAGATCCGGAGAGTGCTGCAAAAAAGTAAGTAGTTGTGCTGTGTTCCTATTCTTTATGTTTATTACGTTCGTGCTGCTCCATGTGCTTTTAGGAACTGTTGTACAGTTTAAAATGTCAACTTTCATGTTCATGGGCACATTATTCGTTCGGATCACACATTTTTATTTCGGACGATAAAATACCATTGTTTAGGCCATATGCATTTGGCCACCATTTTGATGCCCTATACTTGTCTTCAAAGAATTGGGTTGTGTAGATGGCTTTGTTAATAGAATGAAATGCAAACTAGATTCTGTGTAAGGAGAGGACACTGAGCAGCTGTTTTCACATCTGGACACTGGAGCACTAGTGTGGGACCCCAGAACACCATTTTTATTAGGGGGGCCACACAGGTGCTCCAGTGTATACTATAGGGGGGGATACATCTGTGAAGCTTGTACAAAACAGGTAAAGTACTGCAGGTTGACAAAGGACACTAAAAAAGCTACATGTTGGAACTCTGCTAAAATAGACAATTGTACCCCACTTCCAAGCAATGTTTCATCTTTTTAGTTCTGACATTAAATATCTGTGTGCTAATTATACCATTTTTGTTTTACATAGGGGAGAAAAGACTCGGAGGACACCCCTCATCCGAGGAGACCAGAGCCCCCCCCCCCTTTGGAAGAAGGGGAAATCCCACCAACACAAGATGAGCAGGAGGAAGAAGACGTGGTGGAACTAGTCACCACAACAGGTGAGTGTCTGCGACCACAGGCTCAGATAAGAGATGGATGGTGGCATTTTTTTTAGACCTAATTTATTTTGGGTTTCCTCTCTTTGTAGGTGATCGTGAGGTTGTGGATGAAGATCCTTTCACATCCGAAAGTGCCCAGATCCTGATCGGGGAGATCATGGGGTGTAATTTACAATTGGAAAACATCAAGCAAAACACCAATGATGTTATTCCAAAATATAAAAATATCATTGATGTTTTGGGGCGAGTTTAAAAGCCCTCCAAATCACTTTCTTCTTTTGTGTGCTACATTGTGCTAAATGTTTTTGTGATTTTTTCCCAAAGCCAAATTTGGAGGATGCACACAGTGTGTCAACATGTGCTATCTGCCATCACGGGAGATCAATGGACGCATTTTGGGGGTGCAACCCCTTCCTCAATAATAAAGTAGCGGTGAGGAAGGGCTTTCTCCCCCAAAACACGTCCCTTGATCCCCCCTGATGGCAGGTCGCACATGTTGACATTGTGAAATTTGTGTGCATCTTCCAAATTTGGCTTTTCCAGGGGTGATTTCCCCCCATCTGAACGCAATATCAAACACAGTTCCTAAATACTCATGTCTGATATTGCCTTCAAGTTCTACCAAATGTGAACTTTATAAGATCAAGATTTGTGTCTTTCTTGTGGGTTTTACACAGGCCTGTTTTCTATAAAATGCACATTTTGATTTTGGATAATGACACCACAAAAATTGTTATACAACAAACATGTCGGTTTGTCAGAAAAACCTTTGGTAAATGCACATGTGATTGTGCAGTTATTAAAAAGATTGTTCATCAAGAATGTGTGGATTATTGTCTTAACGCTACAACACTTTTGGGGTGATGTAATTGTTGTTTTATGGGAAAATGGGGGTAATTTCCTAAGGGCAAATCCACTTTGCACTACAAGTGCAGTTTCAGTGCAGTTGCAAGTGCACTTGTAGTGAAAAGTGTCTTTGCATTTAGTAAATAACAGCCAACAGTGCTTTGTATAAGGTTACACAATCACGACATTTTCTGGACTCCACACATTTCTGTCAGGGTCAGCTAAAACAAACACAAGCAGTAAATGTCCACAAAGAAGAGCCTGGGGGGAGATGCCTGTCGAGAACTTGAGGTCCTGCAGACTTCTCCCTGTGGCCAAATACCGCAAGGTAGCGACCAACCTCTGCTCCGGAGTGATGGCTTGCCTCATGCAGGTATCCTGCCTGCTGATATAGGGGGTCAGCGAAGCCAACAAACGGTGAAACACGGGGTCCGTCATCCTGAGAAAGTTCCTGAAATCATCAGGTTTATTCTCACGGATCTCACAGAGCAAAGGCATATGAGAGAACTGGTCACACTGAAGCAACCAATTCTTGGTCCATGAACTCCTCCCCACCCTGTTCATGCACAGCACGAACTCTACGAGGAGTACGCATACGAAACATGGCTAGAAAACGGTCGGCTGCTCAGAACGAAGTAACAGAACGCACTGAAGAACAGCAAGGCCTGTGAAGAGCGACCTGAAAAACAGCAACGAGCAGGCAAGATCACACAGAAAACTCCGATACGAACTGACTGCACGCACTGAAGAGCAGATACAAACCCACAAGCACAAACTGAACGGCAGAAAACGATCTGAAAGCCACGAGTCTGAAAAAGCGCGAATCGTCTCTCACCAAACTTTTACTAACATGAGATTAGCAAAAGGAGCCCAAAGGGTGCCGCGCTTGGTTCTGAACCGGCCTTTTCTAGTCTCGTCGTACGTGGTGTACGTGACCGCGTGGTTGTCGATCGGAAATTCCGACAACTTTGTGCGACCGTGTGTAGGCAAAACAAGTTTGACCAACATCCGTCGGAAAAAATCCTAGGATTTTGTTGTCGGAATGTCCGAACAAAGTCCGACCGTGTGTACACCCTATTATAGGGATAGGTAAGTGGGACTTAACCTAAATCATATAAGAAGATTTTATATCAAGAGAATATCTTACCCTCCACTGCATGCTTGTAGAACTTTTTGTTTAAATCATTATTTTTGTCCTAGAAAATTACTTATAACCCGCAAACAATATATATATTTTTTATCAGAGACCCAAGAGAATACATTTTAATAAATAAAAAAAAAACAAAAAAAACAAAACACAATAGTTACCCCAATTTGTTTGCATAATGTAAAAGATGATGTTAGACCGAGTAAGTAGACACCTAACATGGCACGCTTTAAAGTTGCGCACGCTCATTGAATGGTAACAAACGAAGGTACTTAAAAATCTCCACAGGCGACGCATTTAACATTTTTTACAGGTTACCAGTTTAGCGTTACAGCCAAGTTCTTGGGCTAAAATTATTGGTGGTATAAACAACCATTTTTACTGAATGCAACTGGTTAAGTGTGTTTTGTTGTGATTAGTAGGGATGGGTGAACTTTGGTTGTTCGGACATTCAGCGAACAACGGACATTATGCGGTGTTCGGGGCAAATTCGAAAGCCGCCGTAACACCGTTAAAGTCTATGGGACATTAACATGAAAAACCAAAAGTGCTAATTTTAAAGGCTTATATGCAAGTTATTGCCATAAAAAGTGTTTGGGGACCCGGGTCCTGCCCCAGGGGACATGTATCAATGCAAAAAAAGTTTTAAAAACGGCCGTTTTTTCGGGAGCAGTGATTTTTTTTTAATGCTTAAAGTGAAACAATAAAAATTAAATATTCTTTTAGATATCGTACCTGGGGGGGTGTCTATTGTATGCCTGTAAAGTGGTGCATTTTTCCCGTGTTTAGAACAGTATCGCAGCAAAATGACATTTCTAAAGGAAAAAAAGTCATTTAAAACTGATCGCGGCTGTAATGAATTGTCGGGTCTCGGCAATATAGATGAATCTCATTGAAAAAAACGTTATGGGGTCCCACCCCAGTCTATTACCAGGTCCTTTGGGTCTGGTATGAATATTAAGGGGAACCCTGAACCATTTTTTTTTTAAATTGTGTGGGGGTTCCCCCAAAATCCATACCAGGCCCTTCAGGTCTGGTATGGAAATTAAGGGAAATCCTGTGTCAAATTTAAAAAAAAATGGTGTAGGGCCCCCCCCCAAATCCACACCAGACCCTTCAGGACATCGCAGGACATTTTTATTTTTTTTACCTTTTAATAAAGGACTTGTCCCTAAGTGTTTCCTGTCTTTTTTACTATTTTTGACACTTTCTTTTGTGAAATGGTAGGGGTACCCTTACCAATTCACATAGGGGGGCCGGGATCTGGGGGTCCCCTTGTTAAAGGGGGCTTCCAGATTCCGATAAGCCCCCCATCCGCATACCCCCCAACCACCGGGCAAGGGTTGTGGGGATAAGGCCCTTGTCCCTATCAACATGGGGACAAGGTGCTTTGGGGGCTGCTCCAGTTCAGAAGGGGGGCGCTCTCTCATCCCCCCTCTTTTCCTGCGGTCTGCCAAGTTGCTTGCTCAGATAAGGGTCTGGTATGGATTTTGGGGGGACCCCTACGCTGTTTTTTTAAAAAAATTGGTGCAGGATTCCCCTAAATTTCCATATCAGACCCGAAGGGCCTGGTATGGATTTTAGGGGGACCCTACGCAATTTTTTTTTTTAATTTTTGGTTTGGGGTTCCCCTTAATACTCATACCAGACCCAAAGGGCCTGGTAATGGACTGGGGGGGAACCCATGCCGTTTTTTTCAATGAGTTTTATCTATATTGCCGAGATTACAGCCGTTATCAGTTTTAAATGACTTTTTTCCTTTAGAAATGTCATTTTGCTGTGGTATTGTTCTAAACATGGGAAAACTGCCACTTTACACGCAAACTACAGACACCCCCCCAGGCACGATATTTAAAAGAATATTTCATTTTTATTTCTTATTTCACTTTAAGCATTATTAAAATCACTGCTCCCGAAAAAACGTCAGTTTTTAAAACTTTTTTTGCATTGATACATGTCCCCTGGGGCAGGACCCGGGTCCCCAAACCCTTTTTATGACAATAACTTGCATATTAGCCTTTAAAAGGAGCACTTTTGATTTTTCATACTAGTGTTCTATTGACTTTAATGGGGTTCTTCCAAATTGTTTGCCTGTTCGGGCGTTCTGGTGTTAACCGAACCGGGGGGTATTCAGCTCATCCTTAGTGACTAGCTGTGATTGGCCAAAGCTAATCACATGGTACAGATGGGCTGTGATTGGCCCTGTCTGTACCATGTGATCACTGTAAACAATCACAGCTAGCAACACAATTGTATACAATGAATGGCATGAAAGGAAGCCATCCATTGTTTGTAAAGGTCATGTGATCTGCTGTGATTGGTCACAGAGATCACATGGTACTGGCAGCAGGCCGGTACAGTGATCAGTCATCGGCTGTGACAGATCGCACCGCAGTGATGATGTCGTATGACAACAGTATACGCCCGGCAGGAAGGCGTTAATTGCAATCCATGTGTTACAGATATTTCACATTTGGAAACGTTCTTTTTTTTTTTGGAAGGAAACCATTATTTTTGCCGAAGCGACAACACTTTCTATGTCCCGTTGAACAGCTCCTATTTTCGTTCGCTCTCATTGCCAGCTGTATGAACTCTTAAAGCCTCGGAGACAGCGATAAGCTTTAGACAATAAAAGTGATACATTCGCAATTGTTTGGCAGTCAGCGTACAGTGGAGAGTTTAATATACAAAGAAAAACCATCTGTGTCATAAGACGCCGACAATTTGATTAAAAACGACTCCCCCGACAATAATCACTCAACGAGGCAGAGACAGGGGTAAATATTTTTGGTGACTCTTAGCAAAGAGAAAACTGTTGGACGCCTTGAAATTGGCGTAGGCGATGAATATTCGATGTGCAGGAAGAGCGATGAATTACACTTTAGCAAACAGTGTTAATTTAATTTTTTGCACTCTTGAAGCAAAAGATCTGTTAACGCGACCTGCCCGGGCCTTCGGCCTAATACCCGCAGCTGCCACCACAAAAAAAGAAAACCCTCCCGGGGGACAGAGATGTGTGTTTGACTTAGTGGTGTTTATTTTTTTTTTCTTCTACTGTTCTTCACACCGGCCAATCACTGGGGTCACATCCTGCGAATTGTATCATTTATTTGCTACTTTGTGTCCTCTTCTCCTGTCTCAGCAATTTTTAACCACTTGCCGTCGGCTCTATAGGTCTTTTACTGCTACAGGGCGGCCGCGCTGCGCAGGATCACGTATATATATATATATATATATATATATATATATATATATATATATATATATATATATTTATATATATATATATATATATATGTGTGATCCTGCATTTCCGGGTATCGGGTACTAGTGCGCACTGCCGGAGGCTCGCTCCCGCCGTGATTCTACACAGCGGGTCCTGCAGACATGATGTCCACCAGCACCCACTGATCATTAAAGTGGAGGGCCACCCTAAAATAAAAAATTGCATCAAAAATCTTTAAAAAATTAAAAAAAAAAAATTTGAAAAAAAAAAAAATTTAACTCACCTGAAACCCTTGTTGCTAGGCAGTCTTCCTAATCTGCCTCTCCCTATTCCGCGGCGCTTCCTCCTCTTCGGCGAGCGGCCCCGTTGCCTTCTGGGAACTGTGTGTCCCAGAAAACCACGGGCCCATTCACAAAGCGCCTTGCTCATGCGCAGTAGGAAATGGGCAGTGAAACAGCAAGGCTTCAGTGCCTGTTGCCCTTCTTTAAGATGGAGGCGCCTGCGGCCGATCCGATGGACGGATCGGCCTCGGGGGGCCGACATCGCGGGCTCGCTGGACAGGTAAGTGTCCTTATTAAAAGTCAGCAGCTACAGTGTTTGTAGCTGCTGACTTTAAAAAAAAAAAAAATATTGCGGCCGGAACCCCCTTTAAAGACACAGGCAGAACGGCAATCTGCTTATTAGACATGTGCACTGCTGAAAAATGTGTTCATTTTCATTTCATTCTTTTTTTTTTGTTTTTTTTTGGGTCATTCGTTATGATCGCAATTCACAAATTCAAAAATTTGAAATTTCGTTAATTCGTACACTCAAAAATTTGTATTTTCGTAAATTCGAAAATTCGTATTTTCGTAAATGTGAAAATTCGGAATTTTGTAAATTCATATTTTCGTAAATTCATAAATTTTAAAATTCGGATTTTCGCAAATTCGAAATTTCGTAAATTCGTAAATTCAGAAATTTGTATTTTCGGAAATTCGAAAATTCATATTTTCGGAAATTCGTAAATTCGAAAATCCAAAAATAAGAAAGAAAATCAGTAAAATTTGAAATAATAACTAACTAATAATAACTAACTATTAAATTATAGGTATTGGAATTTCCTTTCAAATTTGGCTGTTAGTGAACGTAATACGAATTTATCCGAAGTTACGAATTATCCGAAATAACGAATGCCGCATCTAAGCAAATGGAATGGAGCAAATTAATGATAATAATAATAAATAAATAGTTTTTATTATTATTATTATTATTATTATTATTATTATTGTTATTTATTATTATTAATTAATTAATTTTCGGAATTCGAAAATTCAGAAATTCAAAAATGTGAAAACCCGAAAATCTGAAAAAAAGAAAGAAAATCAGTAAAATTTGAAATAATAACTAACTAATAATAACTAACTATTAAATTATAGGTATTGGAATTTCCTTTCAAAGCCCACCACCTACAGCCCACCTTCCCACTGATGATCGGTGCTCTGATTACATTCCTAGATGTCCCTCTGTGTGGAGATGCCGCTGATCGTCTCTCTTCGCCATACACTCTGTCAGTGTGAGGCGAGGAGAGACGATTACCGGCATCTCCATGTTTACATGTGAGCGGCTGTGATTGGACACAGCTAATCACATGGTTAAAGAGCCGCAGCCGCGGCTCTTTACAGAGATCGAGGTCGCACCGTGTCCTAGCAACATGACGCGGGCGTGCGAGAGCGGGCGTTCTGGGACGCCGTCATATGACGTCCACCCAGAACAAGAGCCGCACCGCCCCGCCGTCATTTGACGGTGGGCGGGCGGCAAGCAGTTAATAATGTTCTTTTTCCTCCCTCAAATGCCAGGGCCCATTGTCAGTAGGCAAGAAGCTAGCATTCAGTCCCTTCCAAAAGCTTCTGTCCCGGGTTAGTCTATCACATATACTATATTGTCAAAAATATTGGGACGCCTGCCTTTACACGCACATGGACTTTAATGTAAGGTGACCAGATTTTTTACATGAAATCCGGGGACATATATATTTTTTTTTTACTAGTAATGGCGGCAATTAGCGACTCACTGCCCATCGCCGTCGCCGCCCGCCTCACAGCCTGTCAAGTCTTACTCTCCAGGCCCCGGCTACTACTGGGTGGGGAGCGGAGGAAGATCACTCCGACAGGGAAGGCAAGGAGAAGGGCAGGTGGCTGGCCGGGACTTGAGCCAAGGCAGAAGAACATGCGAGCAGCAGCGGAACGTGCATGTAACTGAAGAAATATTCTCTCTGCTCCAACCAGCACATGATCATCAGAAAGGGGCACAGGTAATGAAAAAAATACACCCCCACCCCCTAAGCTAGTAGGAGCGGCAGAGCAGGGTGGGGGGGTGTAATTCAGATTTTTTTTTTTTAAATTCTGCACTGACTGTCTTTGAAATTGCCCCAGCCCCTGTTCAAATCCAATCCGGGGACAAAAACGGGGACAGACTTGGTTCGGGGACAGTGTCCTCAATCCGGGGACTGTCCCCAGAAACCGGGGATGTCTGGTCACCCTACTTTAATGGCACCCCAGTCTTAGTCCGTAGGGTTCAAACACTGAGTTGGTCCACCCTTTGCAGCTATAACAATATAGTGTAAACGAGATAAATACAAATTTATGCAAGCCCAGTAAGGCTCAGAATAAAGTTCAAAAAGTTTTATTAACTCAAAAAAATGAGCGTTCTAATAACTTCCTTTAAAAATAAGTCCAGCCATTAATTCTAGACACCATTTTTCATCTTTGACAGTAAAATCATTATTTATTCATGTTTGAATTAAAAGATATTCCAAATAAACTTTGCAGGCCTCAGAACTTGTTCTTATATGTAAAAAAAAAAGAAAAAAAAAAGAAAAAAAAAGTAGATTTTTTTCACACCCCAGCTGTGAGATCTGATGTGCGATTTTTTCGTTTCTTTTATTAGTATGTTAATTATCAGCATGAGAGGGATGCTGAGGGAATGCTAAAGGACCTCTCAGCTCGTTTGGTCATTAGTAATCTGCTGACAGCGTGTTAAAGAAGGATTGCATATATTTTTACACCAGCTATTGGGGGATTTGTCATTAATACAAGGTCAGGCCTTAAAGGGAAAAAAAAAAAAAAGAAGAGGATTGGAGCTCAGTCACGAGTAACGGGCGAGGCGAGACCGCGCGTTCAATCCTAAAACGGTTAATTTGGCCTTTAATCTGTTTACATTCACAGAGTCACGCGTGCCGAAGGCCATGGATTTGCACACTAATCACTTCTATTTTTTTTTTCTTAACGGAAATCGCAAAACTTGGTGTGGATTATTTCACGTTGGAAGACTCTAAATGGGTGAACCTGGCAAGGCAGATGGCGGGAGGCTATGGGCTGATAGTGTTTTTAAAATTCAAAAATAAAAATGTAATATGTTGTATGTTAGACGCGGCGGCTGCATTAGTTATTCATTTTTATTATAAGCTTGCCGCCTGTGTAGTGTTTAAACGCTTAACTACTTCCCATTCAAGTCAGTTCTGACATTTCTCTCATATAAGTAAAAATCGCTGTTTTTTAATCTTTTTTTTGCTAGAAAATAACTTAGAACCCCCAAACATTAATTTTTTTTTTTTTTAGCAGAGACCCTAGGGAATAAAATAGTGGAGGTCACAACTTTTTATGTCAATTTTTATTGGTTTTTACAAATGTATAAGAAACACTGTGTACATTGTTCATCGTATATTAGGTTGCTATAGACATGTGCAATGACAAAAAATGTGTTCGTTTCATTCCTTTTTTTGTTTTCTTCGGAAGTTGGGAAATTCGAAAATTCGGAAATTTGAAAATTTGGAATTCAGAAATTCGAGAATTCAAAATTCGGAAATTCAGACATTTCAAAATTCGGAATATTTCAAAATTCGAAAATTCGGATTTTCGAATTTCGAATTTTTGGATTTTCGGATTTCCGAATTTTCAAATTTTCGAATTTTCCCAATTTCGGATTTCAGAATTTCCGAAATTTCCTTTCAAATTTGGCTGTTTGTGAATGTAACAAATACAAATTTATACAAATTATCCGGAATAACGATTGCCGCATCTAAACAAATGGAATGGAACAAATTAATAATAAATAATAATAATAAAAAGGTTTTATTATAGGTTCATTTTTGTTTCATTCGTTTTTTGTTTTTTTTGGGTCATTCGTTATGGTAACAATTTATAAATTTGTAAAATTCAAAAATTTGTAAAATTCGAAAATTCGTATTTTTGTAAATTTGAAGATACGTAATTTCGTAAATTCGTAAATTCAAAAATTCATATTTTTGTAAATTCGAAAATCTGAAAATAAGAAAGAAAATCTGGAAATTTCAAAAGAATAACTAACTAACTAACTAATAATAAGTAAACTATTAAATTATAGGTATTGTAATTTCCTTTCAAATTTGGCTGTTTGTGAATGTAACAAATAGAAATTTATCGAAAGTTACGAATTATCCGAAATAACGAATGCCACATCTAAACAAATTTCAGAATTCGTATTTCAGAATTTCCGAATTTCCGAAATTTCCTTTCAAATTTGGCAGTTTGTGAATGTAACAAATACAAATTTATCTGAAGTTACAAATTATCCGAAATAACGAATGCCGCATCTAAACAAATGGAATAGAACAAATTAATAATAAATAATAATACAAAGGTTTTATTATGTATTCATTTTTGTTTCATTCGTTTTTTCGTTTTTTTTTGGGTCATTCGTTATGATAACAATTTATAAATTCATAAATTTGAAATATCGTAAATTCGTAAATTCAAAAATTCGTAAAATTCGAAGATTCGTAATTTCGTAAATTCGTGAATTCAAAAATTCATATTTTTGTAAATTCGAGAATTCGAAAATCCGAAAATAAGAAAGAAAATCTGGAAATTTCGAAAGAATAACTAACTAACTAACCAATAATAACTAACTATTAAATTATAGGTATTGGAATTTCCTTTCAAATTTGGCTGTTTGTGAATGTAACAAATAAAAATTTATCGGAAGTTACGAATTATCCGAAATAACGAATGCCACATCTAAACAAATGGAATGGAACAAATTAATAATAAATAATAATAATAAAAAGGTTTTATTATTATTATTGTTATTTATTATTATTAGATCGTTATGTTCCATTCTTTTAGATGCGGCATTCGTTATTTCAGATAATTCATAACTTCGGATAAATTCGTACTTGTTACGTTCACTAACCAGAAATTATGAAATTTCGGAAATTGAAAAATTCGGAAATTCGGAAATTTCGGAATGAATGAATTTGTCAAAATTTGTCAAAAAACAAATTCGGAACTAAAAGAATTGACAATGTCTAATGGGTAAGATAAATTGACTAAGTGTAGATAACATAGCAAGGATATAGGAGTATGAACGGACAAATGAACAGGAAACAAGACCTTTTGGGATTTTAAAAAATGCAAGGCTCCAGTTAAAAGGGATGTCGGTCCTTACCCCCAGACACCCTGTCAGGAAACTTGTGCGCAGCAATTTTTCAAGCGCAAATTTTTTTTTAAATAAAAAAAAAAGTTTCATGAATAAAAAAAAAAACGAAAGTTTGCCGATTTTTTTTTGTATAATGTGAAAGATGATCTTACGCTGGGTAAATAGATACCTGACATGTCGCGATTTAAAATTGCGCACACTCGCGGAACGGCGCCAGACTTCGTTACTTACAAATTTCCATAGGCTAGGCTTTAAACAATTTTACTTGTTTAGAGTTACAGAAGAGGTATTTGGCTAGAATTATTGCTCACGCTCTAACGTTTGCTGTGATACCTCACGTGTGGACCCATGTAAGTGTTCGCTTCTGCGTGCGAGGAATGGGGGCACTTTAATTTTTATTCATTTTTTGTTTATTTTATTTTTATTTTTTTATCTTGACACTTAAATTTTTTTTTTTATATATATCACTTTTTTTCCTATTACAAGTAATGTAACATCCCATAGGAATAGGGCATGACAGGTCCTCTTTATGGAGAGATCTGGGATCTATAAGTCCCCATATATCTCCTCTAGGCTGGAAAGTCTGAGATAAATAACAAAAAAATTAAAAAATGGCCTGGTCATGAAGGGGGTAAAATCTTCCGGAGCTTAAGTTGTTAAACACTCACAGGTCACAGATCTGCATCCATGGACGGTGTCATGTAACTTGTAGACATGTGCACTTACAAAAAATTTCTTTGTTTTCGTTTCATTCGTTTTTTTGCTTTTTTTTGGAAATTTGGAAATTCGAAATCTCGGAAATTCCGAATTTCCGACTTTTCAAATGTCCAACTTTTCAAATTTCCGACTTTTCAAATTTCCGAATTTTCAAATTTCCAACTTTTCAAATTTCCGATTTTTCAAATTTCCGACTTTTCAAATTTCTGAATTTTTAAATTTGCAATCTTTCAAATCTCCAAATTTTCAAATTTCCGAATTTTCAAATTTCCGAATTTTCAAATTTCCGAATTTAAAATTTTAGAATTCCGAATTTTAGAATTCCAAGATTTCGAATTTTCGGAATTAGAAAATTCATAAATTCAAAAATGCGAAAATTCTAAAATCTGAAAATCTGAAAAAGAGAAAATCAGTAAAATTTGAAATAATAACTAACTAATAATAACTAACTATTAAATTATAGGTATTGGATTTTTCTTTCAAATTTGGCTGTTTTTGAATGTAACGAATACAAATTTATCTGAAGTTACGAATTATCCGAAATAACGAATGCCGCATCTAAATGGAATGGAATGGAACAAATTAATAATAAATAATAATAAAAAGGTTTTATTATTATTATTGTTATTTATTATTATTATTAAATCATTACGTTCCATTTGTTTAGATACGACATTCGTTATTTCAGATAATTCGTAACTTCGTATAAATTCGTATTCGTTACATTTGCTAACAGCCAAATATGAAAGGAAATTCCAATACCTATAATTTAATAGTTATTATTAGTTAGTTATTATTTCAGATTTTTGGGTTTTCGAATTTTCGGATTTTCATTCTTTTAAATCTTCAGATTTTCATTCTTATTTTTGGATTTTTAAATTTCCAAATTTTTGAAATTTCAAATTTCCAAAATTTTGAATTTCCTACTTTCGAATTTCCGAAATTTCGAATTTCCGAAATTTCGAATTTCCTACTTTCAGATTTTTAAATTTCCTAATTTGAATTTTTCAATTTTCCAATTTCTGAAATTTTCCAATTTCTGAAATTTTCCAATTTCTGAAATTTTCCAATTTCTGAAATTTTCCAATTTTTAAATTCCTGAAATTTCCAATTTCCGAATTTCAAATTCCCGAACTTGTGGACCACCCTACATCATTATACATCGGTACTTTGACGTAGAATACCGGGGTTATGGCAGCAGATAGCTTTTTTCGCATTTTAGTGTAAATGTGAGATGTGAGGTCTTTTTGACCCCAGATCTCATATTTAAGAGGTCCTGTCATGCTTTTTTTCTTATATAAGGGATATTTAAATTCCTTGTAATAGGAATAAAAATGACCCAATTTTTTTTTTTAAAGGAACAGTTTAAAAAAATTAAAAAGTAAAAAAAAAAAAATAAATAAAAAATGTAAAGCCGAGCTCACGTGCATACTGCGCCCGCATATGAAAAAACGGTGTTCAAACCACACATGTGAGGTATCGACACGATCGTAAGAGCAAGAACAATAATTCTAGCCCTAGAACTGCTCTGTAAATCAAAACTGGTAACCTGTAGAAATTTTTAAGCGTCCCCTATGGAGTTTTTTAAGGGTCAAAGTTTGTCGCCATTACACAAGCGGGCGTAATTTTGAAGCGTGACATGCTGGGTATCAATTTACTTGTCGTTACATTATCTTTCAGAAGATAAAAAAATGGGCTAACTTTACTGTCTTATTTTTTTTTAATTCAAAAAAGTGTTTTTTTTTTCAAAAAAATTCCGCTTGTAAGACCGCTGCACAAATACGGTGTGACAAAAAGTATTGAAAAGACCGCCATTTTATTCTCTAGGGTGTCTGAAACAATATATATATATAATGTTTGGGGGTTCTAAGTGATTTTCTAGCAAAAAAAAAAAAACTGATTTTAACTTGTAAACACCAAGTTTGAAGAATAGGCTCGGACTTTAAGTGGTTAAAAAAAAAAATTGGGTGGCCTCTAGAAACAGTATCAATGGGTATATAATTTAAAACAATGGTTGTACCATCATCCAAGAGTTAATGGAATAGAGGTTTGGGAACCTGATCCCCAACTGAGGCTCACCAAGGGAAAGAAAGGAAGCAAGTGGACTATCTCGGTACAATACAAAAGGGATACAATGAAATATATAAACAGTCATAAAAAGGTAAGAAAAATGTATTGATACATAGTACATGACAGTAGTGAATTAAAACGAAGGTGACTTGGTCATAAATAGTGTTTCAACTAGTTTTGCAGAGAAAACCACGCTCATCAGGAAATACGCCTGTAATTTAATAGACACAAGATCAATGACAATATAGTCAAACATATATGGAAAAATATATGTTGTACAATTCAACAGTGCATATATGTAAAAAGGGACTGCACTGTTAAATTGTACAACATATATTTTTCCATATATGTTTGACTATATTGTCATTGATCTTGTGTCTATTAAATTACAAATGTATTTCCTGATGAAGCGGTTTTCCCCGCGAAACTAGTTGAAACACTGTTTAACCCCTTTCCCCCGAGCGTACGCAGATGTGCGTACTCGGCTTTTGGGAGTTATACCGGGATGATGCCCGCAGCTGCAGGCATCATCCCTACTGTTTTTTAGAGCCGGCGATTGGCTTTCCAGGTATAACAACCGATCCCGCTCAGCTGTTATGCCCCCCCTCCCGCTGCCTCCCGCTGCACTTACCGGGCCTCCCGATCCCGATCACCTATCCGCCGCCTCCGGCGGCTAGGGACAGACTCCTAATTGTAAACACGGAAGCAACGTCATGACGTCACTTCCTGTTTACTCAGCTGCCAATGGCGCTGGTTTTAAAAAAAATATACAGTATTCAGAATCGCCGAAAATGGCGATCTGAAAATGGCGATCTGAATACTTTGAAGTGCAAAGGAGGGGTTTGGGGTCTTTTAGACCCCCGATCCCTCCATAAAGAGTACCTGTCACCACCTATTACTGTCACAAGGGATGTTTACATTCCTTGTGACAGCAATAAAAGTGATGACATTTTTTTTTTTTTAACTCAGTTTATTAATATAAAAATAAATAAAATAAATAAGAAAAAAAAAAAAAGAAAACGCATTCGGAAGTCGCGCCCGCATATGTAAACGGTTCAAATCACCCATGTGAGGTATCGCCGCGATCATCAGAGTGAGAGCAATAATTCTAGCACTAGACCTCCTCTGTAACTCTAACCTGGTAACCGTAAAAATTAAAGCGTCGCCTATGGAGATTTTTGGGTACCGTTTGGGTATGAGTGCGTGCAATTGTAAAGCGTGACATGTTTGGTATCTATTTACTCAGCGTAACATCATCTTTCACATTATACAAAAAAATTGAGCTAACTTTACTGTTTGTTTTTTTTTAAATTCATGAAAGTGTCCCTTTTCCCAAAAAGTTGCGTTTAAAACACTGCTGCACAAATACTGCGTGACATAAAATATTGCAACAATCGCCATTTTATTTTCTAGATTCTCTGCTAAAAAATATATATATATAATGTTTGGGGGCTCTAAGTAATTTTCTAGCAAAAAATATGGATTTTAACTTGTAAACACCAAATGTCAAAAATAGGCTTAGTCATGAAAGGGTTAAGTCACCTTCCTTTTAATTCACTACTGTCATGTTCTATGTATCAATAATTTTTTCTTAACTTTTTATGACTGTTCATATATTTCATTGTATCCCTTTTGGATTGCACCAAGTGAGTCCACTTGCTTCCTTTCTTTCCCTCAGTGAGCCTCGGTTGGGGACCAGGTTCCCCAACCTTAAAGCGGAGGGCCACCCGTAAAAAAAAATGCCACCAAAATTCCTAAAAAAAAAAAAAAAAAAAAACATTTGAAAAAAAAAATGTTTTATACTTACCTAAACCCTTGTTGCTAGGCAGTCTTCCTAATCTGCCTCTTCCTATTCGGCGGCGTGTTCTTCTCCTCGGTGAGCGGCCCCGTTGTCTTCTGGGAACTGTGTGTGTTCCCAGAACACCACGGGGCCATTCACAGATCGCTGCGCTGCTCGCGCGTGCGCAGTAGGAAACTGGCAGTAAAGCCACAAGGCTCCACTGCCTGTTTCCCTTACCTAGGATGGCGGTCCCGGGACCCGAGAGCCAAGCGACAGGTCGGCCTTGGGCGCCGTCATCGCGGGCACCCAGGACAGGTAAGTCTACTTATTTAAAGTCAGCAGCTACAGTGTTTGTAGCTGCTGACTTTAAATTTTTTTTTTTTTGCTGGCCGGAATCCCGCTTTAAAGTGATGTTCCGCCCAAAAAAAAAAAAAAAATACATGAATGTGCCTAAAAAAAATTATTTTTTTTTTACTCACCTCTAAATGCCTCGTAGTCTGCCTCTTTCAGTGCCTGGGCTGGTGACATCACTTCCCCTCGGCACAGGAAGGGCTCAGCTCTGCTCCCTCTTGTCAATCATCTGGGACCCATTACAGGTCCCAGATGACTGAGCGGCCAATCACGGCGCGCGGCGCCGCTCGCGCATGCGCAGTGGGTGCCCGGCTGTGAAGCCACAGCCTGGGCGCCCACAGTTGCAATGCCGGCGCCACCGAACAGAGGGGGGAGACGAGCGGGGCTTCGATCCCCCGCATCGCTGGACCCTGGGACAGGTAAGTGTCCAATTAAAAGTCAGCAGCTGCAGTATTTGTAGCTGCTGACTTTTTAATTTTTTTTTTTTTTTTTTTTAAATGGGAACTCCTCTTTAAGTGGTTAAAGTCATTATCTTCTATTTAGTTCTTTTTTGGGTCTCTTGAAATTGTTTGAACCCCGATAAGTTCTTCCTTCTACAAACTGGTTTGCGCATCTCTAGTACTACTTCTGAAATATTTATATGCAATATATCATATTTACCCGACCAAAAAGAATAAAAAAAAAAATGAACGTAAATAGATAAAATATATACAAAAAGACTATACATTCACTTTCAGCAGCTGCAAATTTTTTAGTGTACAAAAGATCCTCATCTATCTTGTCATCTTGGCTGGTAGTAAATTCCCCCTCTGCCTCTCATTGCCGGATTCCCCCACCGGATGAGCTCCGATATTTCGTATTTTGTGTTTCTGCTGAGATAACTCACACTTACACATTTTTATGGGTCTCACAGACATCTAATTGCTCCCTCTGGTGCGTTATTGTTTAAAATGCGGCATTCTGCATTACAAGGAGAGATGGAAAAGAGGGAGGAAAAAAAAAAAGAGCTTTTATCACATATCATGGAATTATATAAAAATTTCACCTGAAAGAATAAAGGTTTTCTGAATGAAAAGTATACTGCCTGCTGTGCAATATTTTCTCTGTATATATCTTGTTACTTGATATTCCATTAAACTGTATCCAAACATAGAAGAAAAATGTAACACATTTCAGATTACCAGCCTTCAGATGTGGGTGGCTGCATTTGTTTTCTTTTTTTTTTGCAGGCCCCCCCCCCCCCATTAAAACAGAGCTTAACCACTTCAGCCCTGGAAGGATTTACCCCCTTCCTGCGATTCGGCACTGCGTCGCTTTAACTGACAATTGCGCGGTTGTGCGGCGCTGTACCCAAACAAAATTGACGTCCTTTTTTTCCCCACAAATAGAGATTTCTTTTGGTGGTATTTGATCACCTCTGCTGTTTTTTATTTTTTGCGCTATAAGCAAAAACAAGAGTGACAATTTAGAAAAAAAAAGCAATATTTTATACTTTTTGCTATAATAAATATCCCCAAAAAATATATATATAAAAAAAATATTTTGCTCAGTTTAGGCTGATACGTATTCTTCTACATATTTTTGGTAAAAAAAATCACAATAAGCGTATATTGATTGGTTTGCGCAAAAGTTATAATGTCTTACAAAATAGGGGATAGTTTTATGGCATTTTTATTGTAATTTTTTTTTTATTAGTAATGGCGGCGATCTGCGTTTTTTATCGTGAGTGCGACATTATGTCGGACACATCGCACACTTTTGACACTATTTTGGGACCATTGTCATTTATACAGCGATCAGTGCTATAAAAATGCACTGATTACTGTGTAAATGACACTGGCAGGGAAGAGGTTAAACACTAGGGGGCGATCAAGGGGTTAAGTGTGTCCTAGGGAGTGATTCTAACTGTGGGGGGATGGGCTTCAATACACATGACAGCGATCACTGCTCCCGATGACAGAGAGCAGTGATCTCTATCATGTCACTAGGCAGAACAGGGAAATGCATTGTTTACATAGACATCTCCCCGTTCTGCCTCTTCATGGCACAATCGCAGGACACCGGCGGACATCGAGTCTGTGGGACTCGCGGGCAAAGTCACGCTGTGCACAGCGGGCGTGCGCACGCGTGCCCACTGTCCCCGCAAATTAAAGGGGAAGTACAGGTACACCCATTTGCCCAAGGCTGCCATTGTGCCGACGTATATCGGCGTGCGTCGGTCGGCAAGTGGTTAAAGGGGTTGTAAACCCTCGTGTTTGTTCACCATAAGGCATCCTATGCATTAAGGTGAAAAAACTTCTGGCAGTGACCGCCCCCCCAGCCCCCCCCCCCCCCCCTGATTTACTTACCTGAGCCCCTATATCCTCGGCGGAGACGCGCTCTCCCTCTCTCCATGGGGTCCCGGCTCTTGATTGGATAGATTGATGGCAGCGCAGCCATTGGCTCCCACTGCTGTCAATCAAATCCAATGCCGAGTCCGGCATTCGTGTCTGTGGAAGCAAATGCTGGAGTGCACCCAGGGGCGTAACTAGAAATAGCAGGGCCCCCATAGCAAAATGTTGTATGGCCCCCCCCTGCAAACAGCCCCCCCCCACAGCTGCCCTAGTGTCAATGCAGCGTGACCTGTGCCACATATAGCGTGACCTGTGCACAATGCAGCGTGACCTGTGCACAATGCAGCGTGACCTGTGCACAATGCAGCGTGACCTGTGCCCCATACAGCATGACCTGTGCCCAATGCAGTGTGACCTGTGCCCCATACAATGTGACACGTGCCCCATACAGCGTGACCTGTGCCCCATACAGCATGACCTGTGCCCCATACAATGTGACCTGTGCCCAATGCAGCGTGACCTGTGCCCAATGCAGCGTGACCTGTGCCCAATGCAGCGTGACCTGTTCCCCATACAGCGTGACCTGTTCCCCATACAGCGTGACCTGTGCCCCATGCAGCGTGACCTGTGCTCAATACAGCATTGCCTGTGCCCAATACAGCCTGGTCTGCCTGTGCCCCATACAACCTCACCTGTGCAGAAGAAGAGGCAAGCCACCCGGATCAGCAGAGAGCGGGATTGCCCGCTGTAATAGCTTTCATTTGAATTTCCCGTCTTCCCGGGGCTCATCGTCACATAGCCCCACCTCTTGGCCTGACGCCTTTGATGGCATCACACGTCCCGCATTTGATTGGCGTTCTGTCTGTCAAAGGCGCCGGGCCAAGAGGTGGAGCTATGTGACGTGAGCCCCGGGAACACTGGAAGTTCTAATGAAAGCTCTTACATCGGGCTATTCAGCTCTCTGCTGATCCGGGTGGCTTGCCTCTTCCTCTGCACAGGTGAGGCTGTATGGGGCACAGGCACACCATGCTGTATTGGGCACAGGCAATGCTGTATTGGGCACAGGTCACGCTGCATTGGGCACAGGTCACACCTTGCCTCTTCCTCTCCTCTCTCTTCCCCTGGCTTGGAGACTGTGCCGGCGGTGCTCTCATCCTCACTGGGCCCCACTTGGCTGCAGGCCCCATAGCGCCCGCATGGGTCGCTATCGTGGTAGTTACGCCCCTGAGTGCACCCGCAAGGTAACATCCCGGGAGAGAGCTTCTCCTAGGGCAGTGATGGCGAACCTTTGCACTCCAGATGTTTTGGAACTACATTTCCCATGATGCTTAACTACACTGCAGAGTGCATGAGCATCATGGGAACTGTAGTTCCAAAACATCTGGGGTGCCAAGGTTCGCCATCACTGTCCTAGGGGGTTATCTGATGTGGGGAGGAGCCGCGGGAGCCGACGGGGGACCCCAGAAGACGAGGTTCGGGGCCACTCTGTGCAAAACAAGCTGCACAGTGGAGGTAAGTATGATATGTTTGTTCATTTTAAAAAATAAAACACGATCCTTTACAATCACTTTAACCACTTGAAAGATCCAGAAGATTTACCCCCCTTCATGACCAGGTCATTTTTTGCGATACGGCACTGAGTTATTTCAACTGACTATGGTGCGGTCATGCGATGTTGTACCCAAGTAAAATGTATATCATTTTTTTTCCCCAACAATAGAGCCCTCTTTGGGGGTATTTAATCACCTCTACGGTTTTTACTTTCTGCGCTATGAACAAAAAAATACAATTTTGAAAAAAAAAACAAAAAAAAAACAATAGTTTTTACTTTCTGCTATAAAACATATCCAATAAAAAAAAATTACAAAATCGAATTTCTTCATCAATTTAGGCCAATATGTATTCTGCCGCATATTTTTGGTAAAAAATCATGATAAAAAAATATGCTAAAAAAATGCTAAAAATTTATGATGACAAAATCCCAATAAGCATATATTGATTGGCTAGTGCAAAATAGCTCCTCTAAGACCCCTTTCACGCCGAGGGCGTTTTGCAAGCGCTATAGCGTTAAAAATAGCGCCTGCAATCCGCCCTCAAACAGCTGCAGCATTGTCTCCAGTGTGAAAGCCCGAGGGCCTTCACACCGGAGCGCTGCGCTGGCAGGACGTCAGGAAAAGTCCTGTCAGCAGCTTCTTTGGAGCGGTGAAGGAGCGGTGTGTTTACCGCTCCTCCACCGCTGCTCCCCATTGAAATCAATGGGGCAGCGCTGGAATACCGCCGGCAAAACGCCGCCATTGCGGCGCATTGCGGGCGGTTTTAACCCTTTCTTGGCCGCTAGCGGGGGGTAAAAGCGCCCCGCTAGCGGTCGAAATGCGCCGCAAATCCGACGGTAAAACGCCGCTATAAATAGCGGCGTTTTACCGCCGACGCTATAGGCGGCTCGGTGTGAAAGGGGTCTGATACCAAAGATGGGAAATTATTTCCTCCTACTAGCCATGGTCCCGCACCCCTAAAGTCTGAAGCACAGTAAACTGGCCCTTTCTTTAAAAAGTTTGGAGACCCCTGCTCTAGATCAACCGTGGCCATAAGATAGTGCAGTGATGGGCGAACCTTGGCACCCCAGATGTTTTGGAACTACATTTCCCATGATGCTCTGGCACTCTGCAGTGTAGTTGAGCATCATGGAAAATGTAGTTCCAAAACATCTGGGGTGCCGAGGTTCACCATCACTGGGATAGTGTATATGGAGGTTTTCTATTTGTGTGTTTTTTTGTTTTTTTGTTTTTCTATGTTGGTTGAACTGGATGGACTAGTGTCTTTTTTTAACCAGGTGTAACTATGTAACATAAAAAATAAAAAAATAAATAAAAAAACAATGTGTATATATATATATGTTCACCGGCCACTTTATTAGGTACACCTGTTCATTTGCTTGGTAACCCAAATTGCTAATCAACCAATCACATGGCAGCAACTCAATGCATTTAGACATCTACATGTGGTGAAGACGACTTGCTGAAGTTCAAACTGAGCATCAGAATGGGGAAGAAAGGGGATTTCAGTGACTTTGAACGTGGCATGGTTGTTGGTGGCAGACGGGCTGGTCTGAGTATTTCTGGGATTTTCACACACAACCATCTCTCAGGTTTACAGAGAATGGTGGGAAAAAGAGAAAATATCCAGTGAGCGGCAGTTGTGTGGAGGAAAATGCCTTGTTGATGTCAGAGGTCAGAGGAGAATGGGCAGACTGATTCCAGATGATAGGAAGGCAACAGTAACTCAAATAACCATTCATTACATCCAAGGTATTCAGGATACCATCTCTGAACGCACAACACATCCAACCTTGAGGCGGATGGGCTACAGCAGCAGAAGACCACACCGGGTCCCCACTCCTGTCAGCTAAGAACGGGAAACTGAGGCTACAATTCACACAGGATCACCACGATTGGAAAAAAGAAGATTGGAAAAACGTTGCCTGGTCTGAAGAGTCTGGATTTCAGCTGCGACATTCAGATGGTGGGGTCAGAATTTGGCGCATGGATCCATCCTGCCTTGTATCACCGGTTCAGGCTGGTGGTGGTGGTGTAATGGTGTGGGGGGGATATTTTCTTGGTACACTTTGGGCCCCTTAGTACCAACTGAGCGTGGTTTATACACCACGGCCTACCTGAGTATTGTTGCTGACCATGTCCATCCCTTTATGACTACAGTGTCCTCATCTTCTGATGGCTCCTTCCAGCAGGATAATGCACCATGTCACAAAGCTCCAATCATCTCACCACTGGACAATGAGGTCCCTGTCCTCCAATGGCCTCCACACTCACCACATCTCATCCAATAGAGAGCCTTTGGGATGTGGTGGAGATTGGTATCATGGATGTGCAGCCGACAAATCTGCAGGAACTGTGTGATGCTATCATGTCACTATGGACCAAAATCTCTGAGGAATGTTTCCAACACCTTGTTGTATCTATTCCACCAAGAATGAAGGCAAAAGGGGGTCCAACCCGGTACTAGCAAGGTGTACCTAATGAAGTGTCCTGTGAGTGTATATACACCCCTGTTGGCCCATTCACTTACTGACTGGAGGTCAACCACCGAGCAAGGAGGCTCCACAAAGCATCAGCAGTTCAGTGAATGAGTATAATGTTTCCTGGAGGTGCTTTTTAACAGTTTTTGACGGTCTAGAAGGAGCAAAAAAAAAAAGAAAAAAACATAACATTGAGTTTATGTCAATGTGTGCCACTCTCTGTGTGGTTAAGAAATAGGGGAATTGCTACATTTGATTTATCGCCCTACAAAGGCAATAACTTCTTAATCATCACACTCGCTGCAGGCAAGGAAACCAATAGCGTTTCTGCAGCATTCCAGTCATCCAAGGCATTTATGAAGCATTAATTTTCCATATAGTGGCAGAACATCTCACTGCATATTTTTTATGTATCTTCATATAATTGAATAATCAGACATGCCAGGAAATATTTTATGGATGCATTTTAGCGTTCTGATTCTCCAAGGCAAATTTTCCTCTGCACAGCCTTTTTATGGTCTTGCAGTTTAGTGTTGTTTTATCGAGTTGTATTGTGCAAAGAAAGGCAACTGTGAGGAGGGACGGTCTTCAGAGTCCCGACGTTTGGGTTCTATGTTCATCAAAAGGATAGTCTATATATATATATACTTACTTTTGAGCACGATTGCGTATGTGTGTATATATATATATATATATATATATATATATATATATATATATATATATACAGTGGGGACGGAAAGTATTCAGACCCCCTTAAATTTTTCACTCTTTGTTATATTGCAGCCATTTGCTAAAATCATTTAAGTTCATTTTTTTTCCTCATTAATGTACACACAGCACCCCATATTGTACACACAGCCCCCCATATTGTACACACAGCACCCCATATTGTACACACAGCACCCCATATTGTACACACAGCCCCCCATATTGTACACACAGCACCCCATATTGTACACACAGCACCCCATATTGTACACACAGCACCCCATATTGTACACACAGCACCCCATATTGTACACACAGCCCCCCATATTGACAGAAAAACACAGAATTGTTGACATTTTTGCAGATTTACTAAAAAAGAAAAACTGAAATATCACATGGTCCTAAGTATTCAGACCCTTTGCTGTGACACTCATATATATAACTCAGGTGCTGTCCATTTCTTCTAATCATCCTTGAGATGGTTCTACACCTTCATTTGAGTCCAGCTGTGTTTGATTATACTGATTGGACTTGATTAGGAAAGCCACACACCTGTGTATATAAGACCTTACAGCTCACAGTGCATGTCAGAGCAAATGAGAATCATGAGGTCAAAGGAACTGCCTGAAGAGCTCAGAGACAGAATTGTGGCAAGGCACAGATCTGGCCAAGGTTACAAAAAAATTCTGTTGCACTTAAGGTTCCTAAGAGCACAGTGGCCTCCATAATCCTTTAATGGAAGATGTTTGGGACGACCAGAACCCTTCCTAGAGCTGGCCGTCCGGCCAAACTGAGCTATCAGGGGAGGAGAGCCTTGGTGAGAGAGGTAAAGAAGAACCCAAAGATCACTGTGGCTGAACTCCAGAGATGCAGTCGGGAGATGGGAGAAAGTTGTAGAAAGTCAACCATCACTGCAGCCCTCCACCAATCGGGGCTTTATGGCAGAGTGGCCCGACGGAAGCCTCTGCTCAGTGCAAGATACATGAAAGCCCGCATGGAGTTTGCTAAAAAACACCTGAAGGACTCCAAGATGGTGAGAAATAAGATTCTCTGGTCTGATGAGACCAAAAAAGAAATTTGTGGCCTTAATTCTAAGCGGTATGTGTGGAGAAAACCAGGCACTGCTCATCACCTGTCCAATACAGTCCCAACAGTGAAGCATGGTGGTGGCAGCATCATGCTGTGGGTGTGTCTTTCAGCTGCAGGGACAGGATGACTGGTTGCAATCGAGGGAAAGATGAATGCGGCCAAGTACAGGGATATCCTGGACGAAAACCTTCTCCAGAGTGCTCAGGACCTCAGACTGGGCCGAAGGTTTACCTCCCAACAAGACAATGACCCTAAGCACACAGCTAAAATAACGAAGGAGTGGCTTCACAACAACTCCGTGACTGTTCTTGAATGGCCCAGCCAGAGCCCTGACTTAAACCCAATTGAGTATCTCTGGAGAGACCTAAAAATGGCCGTCCACCAACGTTTACCATCCAACCTGACAGAACTGGAGAGGATCTGCAAGGAGGAATGGCAGAGGATCCCCAAATCCAGGTGTGAAAAACTTGTTGCATCTTTCCCAAAAAGACTCATGGCTGTATTAGATCAAAAGGGGGCTTCTACTAAATACTGAGCAAAGGGTCTGAATACTTAGGATCATGTGATATTTCAGTTTTTCTTTTTTAATAAATCTGCAAAAATGTCAACAATTCTGTGTTTTTCTGTCAATATGGGGTGCTGTGTGTACATTAATGAGGAAAAAAAAAATGAATTTAGCAAATGGCTGCAATATAACAAAGAGTGAAAAATGTAAGGGGGTCTGAATACTTTCCGTCCCCACTGTATGTCATCAAGGTAAGCCACCACAAATTGATCTAACAAATCTCTGAAAACATAATTTATGAAATGTTGGAAGGTAGCTGGTGCATTACAGAGTCCAAAGAGATTTACTTAGGATTCTTCATGCCCATATCTTGTCTGAAAAGCCGTCTTCAATTCATCTCCAGGTCAAATACAAACAAGATTATAGGCACCACACAGATCAAGCTTGGTAAAAATCTTGGCTGTTCTCAGTCTCTCAAATAGTTCTGGAATAATGGAAGTGGGTAATGATTCTTAACTGTCATTTTTTTACCTCTCTGTAATCCATGCATGGGCGCAGGGTCCCATCTTTTTTTTTCAACAAAGAATAGCGAGGCTCCAGCAGGGAAAGTTGAAGGGCGGATAAACCCCTTTGCCAGATTTTCTTGTAGAAAGTCCCTTAATGCTTTCAGTTCCGGCTGGGAAAGGTTGTAGAGGCGACCAAAGGGAATTGGGGTACTTGGTACAAGCTCTATTGGGCAATCCTAGGCTTGGTGCGGTGGCAGTTGGTCTGCATTTTTCTTATCACAAAATGTTTTTAAAGTCTTGGTTCTGGGGGGGGGGGGGGCAATCTTTCCATCTTTCCAGGTTTGTCAATATCACTCCGATAACAGTGGGTGAAATGTCATTCTTTAGACAATGTAACTGACAAAGTTCAGAAGAAAAGGCAAGGTTTCTGGCCTGCCAGTCAACTGTGAGGTTAGGAACTGATAGCCATGGTATTCCTAAAATAACAGGAAAGTGAGGAGAAGGAATCAGGTTGAAAGATATTAACTCTTGGTGCCCAGACTCGATACTTAACCACAGAGGAAAAGTCTCATGAGTGATTAATCAGGAGGTGAGTAGAGAGCCATCCACTGTCTCCATATGTACTGGGGATGGTTTAGGTATTTGGGTGATGCAATTTTCTTCAGCAAACTTCAAATCCATAAAGTTACGACCAGCAAATGCGTGGTCGTGCGGCGCTGTACCCAAACAAAATTCACGTCCTTTATTTCCCAAAGCACTGCGTCATTTTAACTGACAAATGCGTGGTCGTGCGGCGCTGTACCCAAACAAAATTCACATCCTTTTTTTCCCACAAATAGAGCTCTCTTTTGGTGGTATTTGATCATCTCTGCGGTTTTTATTTTTTGCGCTATAAACAAAAAAACAGCGACAGTTTTGAAAAAAAACACAATATTTTGTACTTTTTGCTATAACGAATATCCCCATTTTTTTTTTTTTAAAAAAGCTATTTTTTTTCTCAGTTTAGGTCGATATGTATTATTCTACATATTTTTGGTAATAAAAAATCGCAATAGGCGTATATTGATTGGTTTGCGCAAAAGTTATAGCGTCTACAAAATAGGGAATAGATTTATGGCATTTTTATTATTATTTTTTTGTTACTAGTAATAGCGGCGATCTGTGTTTTTATTGTGACTGCAAAATTATGGAGGACACATCGGACACTATTGACACATTTTTGCGATGATTGACAATTATACATCGATCAGTGCTATAAAAATGCACTGATTACTGTACAAATGTCACTGGCAGGAAAGGGGTTAACACTAGGGGGCGCTCAAGGGGTTAACTGTGTTCCCTGACTGTGTGTTCTAACTGTAGGGGGAGGGGACTGACTATAGGAGATGACAGATCATGGTTCCTAGCTATTAGGAACTCACGATCGCCATCTCCTCTCAGAACACCCTCCCTCTCTCACCCTCCCTCCTAGATTGTAAGCTCTAACGAGCAGGGCCCTCTGATTCCTCCTGTATTGAATTGTATTGTACTTGTATTGTCTGCCCTAATGTTGTAAAGCGCTGCGTAAACTGTCGGCGCTATAAAAATCCTGTATAATAATAATAATAACAGAACTTCCCTGTTCTGCCTCTCGTGCCCGCGATCACTCGTGGCCGGCGGTCATTGCTACCATCGGCCACGAGCATCGGCACCCTTGCAGTGCATGCTCCTGCTTTTCCGCTTAAAGGAGCCAACATATAGCTACGACAACTCGCGGGAACGTGCCAACCTGCCGCAGTATAATGACGGTGGCTGGTCGGCAAGTGGTTAAAATCACTGCTCCTTTAAAAAGGACCATTTAAAAAAAATGTAATTGATACATGTCCCCTGGGACAGTACCCGTGCCCCCATACCCTTTTTATGGCCAATAACTTGCATATCAGCCTTCAAAATAGTGACATTTTAATTTTTCACGTTCAGGTTCCATAGACTTCAATGGGGTCCGTCGTTCAGGCCCGAACTTTTAAGATGTTCAAGAGTTTTGGCGCGAACCGAAGAAGGGGGTGTTCGGCCCATCTCTATTGATCTTTTTTTGCTCTTTGATCTGTAAGTGGGGAATTCTTCTGACCAAAGTGTAAAGGCCCGTACACACGATCGGACTTTTTGACAACAAACATGCAAATTAGCTGTTTTGGAGCAACATCCGACCGTGTGTACGCTCCATCGGACAAACTTTTTCTGTTTCCATTGGAGCGGCCGGGCTGCGTGCTCGGATAAGGGTCTGGTATGGATTTGGGGGGACCCCCACGCAGTTTTTTTTGGCGTAGGAGTTTCCCTTAGAATCCATACCAGACCTAAGGGCCTGGTATGCTTTTGGAGGGGAACCCCACGCCAAAATAAAAAAAATGGCGTGGGGTCCCCCCAAAAATCCATACCCTTATCCAAGCACACAACCTGACAGGCCGCAGGAAAGGAGGAGGCGGGGGACGAGAGAGCATCCCCCCTCCTAAACCCGACCAGGCCACATGCCCTCAACATTGGGAGGGTGCTTTGGGTAGCCCCCAAAAGCACCTTGTCCCCATGTTGATGGGGAGAAGGGCCTCATCCTCACAACCCTTGCCCGGAGGTTGTGGGGCTCTGCAGGCGGGGGGCTTATTGGAATCCGGAAGCCCCCTTTAACAAGGGGACCCCCAGATCCCGCCCTCCCCCTGTGTGAATTGGTAATGGGAACCCATCACGCTGGTTCTCGGCGACAGGGTACTGTACATCTCACGCTGGCTGCAATAGGAAAAACACATTTTCCTATTGCGGTGAGCGCGAGAGGGAATTCCCCTCTGGGGGCATACCAGGCCCTTAGGTCTGGCGTGGATTTTAAGGGGAACCCCCTACGGCGAAAAAACTGCGTGGGGGGCCTCCAAAATCCATACCAGACCCTTATCCGAGCACGCAGCCCGGCTGGTCAGGAAAAGGGGTGGGGACGAGCGAGCGGCCGGGCTGTGTGCTCGGATAAGGATCTGGTATGGATTCGGGGGGAACCCCCACGCCGTTTTTTCGGCTTAGGGGTTCCCCTTAAAATCCATACCAGACCTAAGGGCCTGGTATGCCCTTGGAGGCGAACCCATGCCAGTTTTTTATTTAAAATTTGGCATGGAGTTCCCCCTCAAGATTCATACCAAACACAGTGCCTGGCATTGGTGGGGATCCAAGTTGGATCCCTGCACCAGTGTGAAACCGGCTCGCAAGGTGTCAATCTTGCCGATAAAAGCGGCGAGATTGACACAATATCAGACAACAATACAGAAGTTGACCAAAGGGTGGTGGTAAAGAGCTGAAAAACCACGTGATTTGGTGAAAGTTGGCTGGAAAAATCCTGCCGTCTGTATGCAAGACAAACTTATGGCCAACGCCCTTTGTACAAAAATCCACAGGAAAGTTTGTACAAAGTCCTATCGCGTGTATGGGGCTTAAGTAACATTCTTCCCACTGATCATCACGCTAATGTACTATGAGTTGTTGTAGATATGGTCATTTTTAGCAGGGGTTCCCTGAGACCAGAAGGTTATTTCAAGGGTTCATCTGTGAGAAAGGCATATTTAGCGGCATGAATTGAAGGCTTTGATTGGAAAATGATGATGAGCTAACGCAGCAAACACGGTGAAAATAACTCGTAGTGCTTAGCGCATTGACAACCCCGGATCACCGCGATTAGCACTGATGAAATCGAACACCCGCGTTGCAATTAGCGATGTAATAAACGTACAATCTCACTTCTATCTACAACCCTGTACAGGAAGAAAAAAAAATCTCCAACCTGGTTAGCCACTAAGTGTTAAGCTTGAAGGTGCTTTCATGGTTTTACCGTTTATAGTGTTTCCAACGAGTCTCTTTGCCTCAGAAAACAAATATTGATTTTCCAATGAATGTCAGAGATGCAGCTCAACTAAGTTGAAAATCATTTCCTAAGCAAAAGGGGAAAAAAGAGAAAAAAGTGAAGCATGAAAAAAAAAAAAAAAAAAAAAAGCAAAGAGAGAAAGACGGAGGAGGGGAAGGCTGTAAATCAGCAGTGCAATGGGATTAAGATGTACTGGAGCCTGCAGTGGTAAACAAAGGCGTAATTTATCCAGACACGCCGCTGGAAAGCAGACCGCCAATTACAAGGTGTAGGTGTAAAAAAAATATGGCCGTTATACCTGCTAAATGATACCAAAAACGAAGTTTCTGTGGGGCTTTAATTAAAGGATGTGAATTAGGATTGGTCCTGTTTAAATTGGGAACATGTCCAATTCAGCAGCTATTAATTAAAGCTGATGTTTAACCACTTCAGCCCCGGAAGATCTGGCTTCTGAATGACCTGGCCATTTTTTTGCGATTCGGCACTGCGTCGCTTCAACTGACAATTGCGAGGTCGTGCGACGCTGCACCCAAACAAAATTGATGTCCTTTTTTTTCCCACAAATTGAGCTTTCTTTTGGTGGTATTTGATCATTTCTGCGTTTTTTATTTTTTGCGCTATAAACAAAAAAAGAGCGACAATTTAGAAAAAAACACAATATTTTGTACTTTTTGCTGTAATAAATATCCCCATTTTTTTTTAAAAAAAGCAATTTTTTCTCAGTTTAGGCCGATATGTATTCTTCTACATATTTTTGTTAAAAAAAATTGCAATAAGCGTATATTGATTGATTTGCGCAAAAGTTATATCGTCTACAAAGTAGGGGATAGATTTATAGCATTTCTATTATTTTATTTTTTTTACTAGTAATGGCGGCGATCTGTGATTTTTATCGGGACTGTGACATTATGACACATTTTTGACACATTTTTGGGACCATTGGCATTAATACAGCGATCAGTGCTATAAAAATGCACTGATTACTGTAAAAATGTCACTGGCAGGGAAGGGGTTAACACTGGGGGGCGATCAAGGGGTTAACTGTGTTCCCTGCTACGTGTTTCTAACTGAAGGGGGAGGGGACTGACTAGAGGAAGTGACGGATCATGGTTCCTAGCTAATAGGAACACACGATCTGCATCTACTCTCAGAGCAGAACAGGGATTTGTGTGTTTACACACACACTTCCGTGTTCTGTCTCTCGTGCTCGCGATCGCACATGCCCGGCGTCGGCCACAAGCATCGGCACCCCCGCAGTGCAGCGGGCAAGTGCACGCGCTCCCAGTCACGCACTCCTGCTATCCCGTTCCCGTGAGCCGACGTATAGCTACGACGGTTCACGGAATTGTGCAGACCTGCCGCAGTAAAATGACGGTGGCTGGTCGGCAAGCGGTTAAACTGCTTACATTTTGCCTTCCCTGGTTCCTCCCTCCCCCCTCATTAACAAGCTAATAACATTTATATATAAAAAAAACTTTTTGTTTTCATTATATATTTTATTTTCGTCCCAGTGATGTCATCACTGGGTCTCTTTGCTACTCTATGGCAATGCAGACAGATCATGGCTGGTGGAAAGGGTCGGCAGGGTGCTGTACATAGCTTTCTGTACATCAAAGCCCGCTGCCTCGGTACTCCTCTCAAGAGCCTTCAACCCTGATGTAAGCGGTGGGGTAGCTCTTGGGAGGAGTTATGCAAATATCAAAATGCCTTTATGGGTGACTGCCAGTCTGTAAGTGTGGGCATGTAGGCAGGTGCAGTCTACTTTCCCCACTGTAGGTGGCACTGGTCTGCTGCAGCCTTGCAGTTGGAGGGGAAGTCTAGAGGAACATGGTTCCTGTATAGTGAATAATGGGTGGGAGATCTTGTTCAAAAGACAGGCACAATCCCCATCAGTAAATAAATTTAAGAGTGAAATATCCCCATATCTCCTCAATTGAGAGATTAGGGGACAAAGGGGATTTTAGGTGTGACACACAGTGTAAACACAAAAAATAATAATATTAAAAAGATAATATTTTACATATTTAAAATCTTGAAATGTAATTTTAAAACATGTAACAATCACTACCAAGCATATAGTACAATACCAGAGCATCAAGTAACAACGAAGAGTAGTTGGATTAACGCGTTTTGCCCGAAACGGGCTTCTTCAGGATCCACTTAGTTTTCTAATCTTTGTCTTGTTAACAACTGGTGAACAATACAAGCAATACATTATTCTACCATGATAAATATGTAAAGATTCTACTGTACATTGCATGTATTTAAATTTTGGATAAAAATAGAAATAATACAGGCAAATAAGCAAACATGGGGTCACCCAGGAGGAGAAGAATGAGAAAAAAAAAACAAAAAAACAAACCAAAAAAAAAAAAACCCATTGAATCAACTCCCAAGTTTATTCAACAAGTTTTTTTTTACCCTCATTCTTTTCCTCCTGGGTGACCCCATGTTTGTTTATTTGCATGTATTATTTCTCATTATATCCTTATCATGGTAGAATAATGTATTGCTTGTCTTGTCCACCAGTTATTAACAATACAAAGATTAGAAAACAAAGGGGTGAAACCCATCGATCCAACTACTCTTTAATATTACTTGATGCTCTGGTGTTTTACTATATGCTTGGTAGTGATTGTTAGATGTTTTTAAATTACATTTCAAGATTTTAACTAACAATCACTGCCAAGCATATAGTACAACACCAGAGCATCAAGTAATACTGAAGAGAAGTTGGATCGATGCGTTTCACCCGAAACAGGCTTCTTCAGGATCCACTTTGTTTTCCAATCTTTGTACCCTTAATAACAGGTGGACAATACAAGCAATACATTATTCTACCAAGATAAAGACATAAAGACTCTATATTGCATGTATTTTAATTTCATATGAAAATAGAAATAATAGAGACAAATAAACAAACATGAGGTCACCCAGGAGGAGAAGAATGAGAGAAAAAAACAACAACAAATAACTTAAAAAAAACCCAGTTGAATAAACTCCCAAGTTTATTTAATGGGGTTTTTTTCTCGTTCTTCTCCTCCTGGGTGACCCCATGTTTGTTTATTTGCCTGTATAATTTCTATTTTTGTACAAACTGTAAACACAAGCAATACAGAGTCTTTATATTTTTATCTTGGTACAATAATGTATTGCTTTTATTGCCCACCAGTGATTAACAATACAAAGATTGGAAAACAAAATGCATCCAGAGGAAGCCAGTTTTGGGTGAAACCCATCGATCAAACTACGCTTTGTTATTACTTGATGCTTTGGTGTTGTACTATATGCTTGGTAGTAATTGTTACATGTTTTTAAATTAAATTTCAACAGTTTAACTAACAATCACTACCAAGCATATAGTACAACACCAGTGTATCAAGTAATAACAAAAGTAGTTGGATCAACGTGTTTCGCCAGAGTCGGGCTTCCTCAGGATCCACTTTGTTTTCCAATGTTTGTATCGTTAATAACTGGTGGGCAATACAAGCAATACCCTATTCTACCATGATAAAGATATAAAGATTCTATAGTGCATGTATTTAAATTTCGTACAAAAATAGAAATGATACAGGCAAATAAACAAACATGGGGTCACCCAGAAGGAGAAGAACGAGAAAAAAAAAAAGCAAACAAAAAAAAAAACAGGGGAGTAAACTCCCAAGTTTATTCAACAATTTTTTTTTCTCATTCTTCTTTTCCACGGTGCCCCAATGTTTCTTTATTTGACTGTATCATTTATATTTTTGTACGAAATGTTTACATTATTATAAATGTAAATGCAATATAGAGTCTTTGTTTATCTATATATATATATATATATATATATATATATATATATATATATATATATATATATATGTTTATCATGGTTTATCATGGTAGAATAATGCATTGCTTGTATTGTTCACCAATTATTAACGATACAAAGATTGGAAAGCGAAGTGGATCCTAAGGAAGTGAAACCAGTCAATCCAACTACTCTTCATTATTACTTGATGCTCTTGTGTTGGACTATATGCTTGGTAGTGAATGTTACATATTTTTAAATAATTGCATTTCAAGATGTTAACTATGTCAAATATACATTATCTTTTTAACATTTTTTGTGTTTACACTGTGTGGCACACCTAAAATCCCCTTTGTCCTCTAATCTCGCAATTGAGGAGATATGGGGATATTTCACTCTTAACTTTGTTTACTGATGGGGATTGTGCCTGTCTTTTGGATAAGATCTCCCACCCATTATTCACTATAGAGGAACCATGTTCCTCTAGACTTCCTCTCCAACTGCAAGGCTCTTAAATATGGTTCCCCTATAGTTTCCTGGGTCACTGGAGAAGCTTATCGGATTGGATGCTGCTGCCCCTTGTGACTCTAGCAGCCATCTTGGGTCAGGCAGAGCCTATTTAAGACCCTGGATACCAGATTTTGTGTGCATTTACGAGTGGGTAGAGTAGGGACAGGTACCCCGTCTGTCAGGGACATTACTAGCAGCAGAGAAAGGTTCCAGACAAGGAAGAAAGTGTACGGTTCACAACTTCTCTGGACATCTTCCTGCTTGGGTACGAGACAGCCAGGCCTTGCATTCTTCCCCTCCTAACAGACGCTATCAGTTCAGCTGAAACCTGCTCTCTACATGCTGTTTGAACGTGTGAGTGGTTGGGCTGTCTTCCCATTGGGTTTATTGTCTTGGGTTAATTCTCTGCCTTACATCAATACAAGTTCTTACATTGTACCTGGACTGTGTGTGCTGTTGCCTCTGCACCACGCTGCACCCACTTAAAGGCAGGCTACATTTACATGGGTGACATGTAGGCAGGGCCACAGCACCCCTAATTCACAGTTGGTACCTCATTCCTTCGGATTGAGTGATGTTTACTGTCAGTCATCCTATAGGCCTGAGGACATCTTGTGGTCAAGAAGAGGTACAGCATGGTACAGCTATGAATTTATAGTTAGTATTGTTTTTATTTATTTTTTGTTTGTTATTTATACAGCAACTGGGGGAGCTATTTAAAAAAAAAATAAATGCTAATCCTAGGTTTGCTCCTTAAAATTAACCTTACTTCTACAACACAATCCAAAGTGGGAGTCTCAATGGGCATTCCATTGGGTTGATGAGTAGTAATTTGTCATTGTTGAATCCCAAGTTCCAGTTTAATATGTCATTAGTAGTGATATAATTGCTGGTGCATCTCGTTATTACATGGCCAGCAACAATAACACAACAGGTGGCCGTGGCTGGAAGCGTGCCACGTATCTGTGTGCCGACACCGGGATCGCGTTGTACGTTCCACTATAACACAGTTTCTGGCATAGGCAATGAATTCAGCAGTCATTTCCAAGTCCACTCATCCAGTCACTGAAGAAACAGTCATTTACAAGCTGCACCCTGGAAAATCATATCATTTACACCTTTAAAATTTGGCTTGTATAATTCTCCATAATGAAGACAGCTATAGGGAGGGCTGCCAACATTCTATCAGTAATTATCAACTGGAGGAAAAGCTGTAGTAAGGCATATTAATGAGAAGAAATAAAATATATTCTCTGGATTTTAAAGTCACGGGAAAGAGTTTGCTGGACGACTTGATTTCCGATTTGTACATTCTGATGTGCCAATCTTCATTCAGATTAATAATATCCGAGGAGAGGAGAGGGAGAAGAGAGGAGAGGGAGAAGAGATGAGAGGGAGAAGATCCAAGCAATGAGAGGAGAGAAGTGGGAGACTAGGTTAGGGAGGACAGAAGAGGAAAAGAGAGAAGAGGGTAGATAGGAAGGGACAGCAGAACAAAGAAAAGGAGTGGATGGAAAGTGGAGAGAAGATACGCAAAAAGAAATGAAGGGAGAGGAGATGGAATATAGGAAAGGAGAGCAGAAGAGAGGGGAGGGTAGAGATGTTAAAAAATGTAAGCAAAAGAACAGGGTTAAAAAAAAGAAAAGAAAAAGGAGAGGAAGGAAGAGAGAAGAAAAAAGGGAGGGAAGAAGGGAAGTGGAGAGAAGATACGAAAACGAAAGGAAGAGACAGGAGAGGAGAAGAGAGGAGAGGGAGAAGATCCAAGCAATGAGAGGAGAGAAGTGGGAGACTAGGTTAGGGAGGACAGAAGAGGAAAAGAGAGAAGGGCTAGATAGGAAGGGACAGCAGAACAAAGAAGAGGAGTGGATTTAAGGTGGAAAGAAGATATGAAAAAGAAGGGAAAAGAGAGGAGATGTAAGATAGGAAAGGAGAGCAGGAGAGAGGGAGGGTAGAGATGTTAAAAGATTAAAGCAAAAGAACAGGGTAGAAAAAAATGAAAAGGAGAGGAAGGAAGAGGGAAGAAAAAAGAAGGGAAGAAGGAAAGTGAGGAGATACAAAGAAGAAAGGAAGAGAGAGGAGAGGGAGGATAGGAAAGGAGAGAAGAAAAGGGGGGGTAGAGGGGGGGTGAGGAGAGGAGAAAAGAGGGAGAAGATATAAGTGATGAGAGAAGAGGGAGTCTAGATTAGGGGGGACAGAAGAGAAAAGAGAGAAGGGGTAGATAGGAAGTGACGGCAGAACAAAGAAGGGGAGACGGAGAGGATTGAAAGTGGAGAGAAGATATGAAAAAGAAGGGAAAAGAGAGGAGAGGGAAGATAGGAAAGGAGAGCAGAGGGGGGGGGGGTAGAGATGATAAAAAAAATAAAGCAAAAGATCAGAGTAGGGAAAAAAAAGGAAAAGGAGAGAAAGGAAGAGGGAAGAAAAAAAAGGTAGGAAAGAAGGAAAGTGGAGAGAAGATATGAAAAAGAAAGGAAGAGAGAGGAGAGGAGGAGAATAGAAAAGGAGAGTAGAAGGGGGAGAGGAGAGGAGAAGAGAGGGAGAATATATAAGTGATGAGAGAAGAGAAGAGGGAGACTAGGTTAGGGAGGACAGAAGAGGAAAAGAGAGAAGGGGTAGATAGGAAAGGACAGCAGAACAAAGAAGGGGAGATGATGGAAAGTGAAGAGAAGATATAAAAAAGAAAGGAAAAGAGAGGAGAGGGAAGATAGGAAAGGAGAGCAGAAGAGAGGGGGTGTGGAGATGATACAAGATTAAAGCAAAAGAACAGGGTAGAAAAAAAAGGAAAAGGAGAGAAAGGAAGAGGGAAGAAAAAAAGGGAAGAAAGGAGAGAAAAGGACAGGAGGGTAAAGGAGAGGATGAGTGGGATACAGCAGAGGAGAGGAAAGCACAAGAGAGAAGTGAAAAGAAAAGAGGAGGGAGGAGAGGAGTGAGGGAGGGGAGGAGAGTGGAGAGGAGAGGGTAGATAGGAAGGGGCAACAGAACAAAGATGAGAAGAGGATGGGAAGTGGAGAGAAGATACAAAAAAGAAAGGAAGAGAGAGGAGAGGGAAGATAGGAAAGGAGAGCAGAAGAGAGGGGGGGTACAGATGCTAAAGGAGTAAAGTAAAGGAACAGGATAGAAAAAAGGAGAGGAAGGAAAAGGGAAAAAAAAGGGGAGGGAAGAAGGAGAGAAAAGGACAGGACGGGAGAGGAGGGGAAAAGACAAAAAAAGATGAAATGAAAAGAGAGGAGAAGGAGAAGAGAATGAAGAGGAGGGGGAGGAGATAGAAGGGGTGGGATGCAGCAGTGAAGGGAAGGGACAAGAGAGGGGAAGTGAAAAGAGAAGAGGAGGGAATACAGGTGAAGTTGGGAGAGGACATAGGGAGAGGGGAGGGGAGAGGAGGAAAAAGCAGTAGATAGGAGAAGAAATAAGGCAGGATATGAGAATAGAGCAAAATGGAGAGGAAGGAGGAGGGTATAAGAAAAGGGAGAGGAAAGGAGAAGAGAGGAGAAATAGGTGGAAGGAGTAGTGAAGACAGGAAGGTGCAGGAGAGGAGGGAAGAGAGCAAAAGAGAAGAAGAGGCGAGGACAAAGAGGAGAAAGAAGACAGGAGGGAACAAAAGAGAGAAGAGAAAAGGAGACAGATGAGGGATAAAGGGAAGATAGAAAAGAGAGAGATGTGGAAAGACACTGAAGCCAGTGAACAAAGAATAACAAGTATATAACCCACATGTGGCACCATCCCACACTGCCCTCCCCACCTATCCAATATTCTCTGGGAGCTCAAAGCCACAAGGAATCCATGATAAAAACTGCATTGGCATTTCTGACACATTAGATAAATAAAGCAAAAAAAAAAAAACTGCAACATTGTGATGAAATAAAAACTTATATAAAACTTTTAAAAGTTCCATAACGCACTGAATGCGACTACGTCAAAACAGTCTGTCACATGGCATGTCACCCCGTGTTTATGAGCGGTGTCGTATTTGTGACAGATGCACTGTACCTCGCACTAATCACAGTGTGAACGATCGGAATAAAGAAAGCAGGAAGAGCTGAGACATACTTTTTTTTTGGCATATGAAGAGCAGCAACACTTTTACAAGTAATAATTTTCATATTCTAGTACAAAAACATTTTTTTTTTTCGTTTTTTTAAAACGCCAGACTACACAGAAAGAAGCACTGATAATGGAGAAATGATGGTGATGTGTGTCAAAAGAGCTGCTTTTTTTTTTTCATTTGGAGCCTTGCGGAGATTTTGGAAATGTTTCAACATTTTTTTATTTAAGTTTAGACATACACAGTTTTGCACTTAGACAGACAAAAGCAAACCCCTGAGTCTTTACCGTGAACTTGTGATTTCCCCATACAGAGCAGACCAGCAGGCTTCTCGCAGGGCAGAGGAGATAAGGTGTATGTAGGTACCTCCCCTGCACTTCTCAGCCACCAGAGTTTCCCAAAATTCCTGCAAAGGGTTCGACTTTCTGAAATGTGTTACCCGCCCACAGCTGGCGAGTTCCTCCCTGCCCTCGTTTGACTTGGTTCACCCCTGGTGACCAGCCATTAAGGTACCAAGCTCTGCATTAACGGGAGGAATGGTTGGCAACAGGTTCTCCTTCTTCATATTCTCAGTACCTCTAAAACTTAAACATAGTAAACTTTGCATTATTAAAATAAACTACATAACTCCTCACCGCCACCGTCTCTCCATCTCCATAACTTAAGGTAGAGGTGTTCTGTAGTCCAGTAGGGGAGAACTCAGGCAGGCCTGACAGCACTACTTAGGTTTTCAGTGTAGGAGGGGCAGTGTTGTCACCACACTACAGGAAGTTTGGAGTTCGGTGGACTTCTGGCAGATCGACAAGCAGTGATTTTAAAGCAAGACATGGGGAAATTTGCATGTTTTGTAAATATACAGTATATTTCATTTTTTTAATACAACCTATTTACCTAAGAAAAATATATACACATATACAGTTGTGCTCATAAGTTTACATACCCTGACAGAATTTATGATTTCTTGGCCATTTTTCATAGAATATGAATGATAACACAAAAACTTTTCTTTCACTCATGGTTAGTATTTGGCTGAAGCCATTTATTATCAATCAACTGTGTTTACTCTTTTTAAATCATAATGATAACAGAAACTACCCAAATGACCCTGATCAAAAGTTTACATACCCCAGTTCTTAATACCGTGTATTGCCCCCTTTAACAACAAAGATAGCTTGATGTCTTTTGTGGTATTTGTGGATGAGGCTCTTTATCTTCTCAGATGGTAAAGCTGCCCATTCCTCTTGGCATAAAGCCTCCAGTTCCTGTAAATTCTTGGGCTGTTTTGCATGAACGGCACGTTTGAGATCTCCCCAGAGGGGCTCAATGATATTGAGGTCAGGAGACTGAGATGGCCACTCCAGAATCTTCACTTTATTCTGCTGTAGCCAATGACAGGTCGACTTGGCCTTGTATTTTGGATCATTGTCTTGTTGGAATGTCCAAGAAAGTCCCATGCGTAGCTTCCTGGCTGATGAATGCAAATGTTCCTCCAGTATTTTTTGATAACATACTGCATTCATCTTGCCATCAGTTTCGACCAAATTTCCTGTACCTTTGTAGCTCACACATCCCCAAAACATCAGCGATTCAACTCCGTGTTTCACAGTAGGAATGGTGGACCTTTCATCATAGGCCTTGTTGACTCCTCTCCAAATGTAGCGTTTATGGTTGTGGCCAAAAAGCTACATTTTCGTCTCATCACTCCAAATAACTTTGTGCCAGAAGATTTGAGGCTTGTCTCTGTGCTGTTTGGTGTATTGTAAGTGGGATACTTTGTGGCATTTGCGTAGTAATGGCTTTCTTCTGGTGACTCGACCATGCAGCCCATCTTTCTTCAAGTGCCTCCTTATTGTGCCTCTTGAAACAGCCACACCACATGTTTTCAGAGAGTCCTGTATTTCACCTGAAGTTATTTGTTGGTTTTTCTTTGCATCCCGAACAATTTTCCTGGCAGTTGTGGCTAAAATTTTAGTTGGTCTACCTGACCGTGGTTTGTTTTCAACAGAACCCCTCATTTTCCACTTCTTGATTAGAGTTTGAACACTGCTGATTGGCATTCTCAATTCCTTGGATATCTTTTTATATCCCTTTCCTGTTTTATACAGTTCAACTACCTTTTCCCACAGATCCTTTGACAATTCTTTTGCTTTCCCCATGACTCAGAATCCAGAAACGTCAGTACAGCACTGGATGAAAGATGCAAGGGTCTGTCAGGAGTTCAGAAACTCATTGACCTTTTATACACTCACACTAATTACAAGCAAACAGATCACAGGTGAGGATGGTTACCTTTAATGGCCACTCAAACCCCTTTGTGGAACCCAGGACCCACTGCACCAGCATGGGGTCTGACAATGGGTCCAAGGACTTCATCCCAATACCTTATGGCAGTCAGGGTGCCATTGTCTAGCCTGTAGAGATCTGTGCGTTCCTCTATGGATATGCCTCCCCAGACCATCACTGACCCACCACCAAACCGGTCGTGCTGAACGATGTTACATAATGTTCTTCATGGCTTCTCAAGACCTTTTCATGTCTGTCACATGTGCTCAGGGTGAACATGCTCTCATCTGTGAAAAGCACAGGGAGCAAGTGGCGGACCTGCCAATTCTGGTGTTCAATGCCAATCAAGCTCAAAGGTGCTGGGCAGTAAGCACAGGGCCCACTGGAGGACGTCGGGCCCTTAGGCCACTGTCATGAAGTCTGTTTCTGATTGTTTGGTCAGAGATATTCACACCAGTGGCCTGCTGGAGGTCATTTTGTAGGGTTCTGGCAGTGCTCATCCTGTTCCTTTGCACAAAGGAGCAAATACCGGTCCTGTTGATGGGTTAAGGACCTTCTACGGCCCTATCCAGCTCTCCTAGAGTAACTGCCTGTCTCCTGGAATCTCCTTCATGCTCTTGAGACTGTGCTGAGAGACACAGCAAACCTTCTGGCAATGGCGTGTATTGATGTACCATCCTGGAGGAGTTGGACTGCCTGTGCAACCTCTATAAAGTCCAGGTATATAGTGACACTGATCCTAGCCAAAGGCAAAACTAGTGGAAAACAGTCAGAAAAGATTAGTAGGGAAAAGAAAATGTCAGTGGCCTCCATCTGTAAAACCATTTCTGTTTTCAAGGTCTTCCCACTGTTGCCCATCTAGTGCACCTGTTGTTAATTTCAACACCAAAGCAGCTGAAACTGATTAACAACCCCCTCTGCTACTTAACTGATCGGGTCAATATTACAGGAGTTTAACTAACTTGATGCTATACTCTGATTACCTGTATATTATTTTTTTTTTCATTTTTCACAATTTAAATAAAGGAAAGAAAAACCACTATACATTTCCAATAATAGAAGCTCTAATAGTACCAAAATATGGTGATAAGTGCAATAGTTTATATTGTAAAATATAAATGGAAACTGTGCAAAAGATAAGTGCACATACAATTAAAACATTGAATAAAAAAAAAAAAAAATAGTTTTTATTGATTGGTTTAGTTGGTTTCCTGTGCTCCCCCTCGCTTGTAATAAACATAGGACATATAAGGACATGATGACTCTTCTGTGCCCCCAATGATGTCATATCTGACGAAACACTTAGGTTAGAGCCGGAAGTCATGACAACTCCATGCATTTGTGCCTGCTATTGGAATCTTGGGAATTGTAGTTTGTTGGATACCAATTGTTTCCTTTATGCTTTTAAGTGTTTTTAACCAATACAATAAACCAATAATCATTTTACACTATGCGAGCCTGGTGCTCTTTTTTTTCTTCTCCTTCTGGGGATTTGGTCCAGGGAAATATCTCTAGGCTTGAAGAGTGGTGACAGTGTATACCCATATGCTCATTGCAGATATGTATTCAGCATGTTTGAATAGGGGATAATTTGTGATAATCATTGGGTCGCATGTGTCTATTATATAGAAATGAAACAACATTTCTCCTAAGGGCTTTAATGCAGCAGAAAAAATCAAATAATTACACAAAACAAATCTAAAGTGATTATTTTTATTGATACAAAATATTAAAATTAAAAAACATATTGTTTAAAATATGAGCTCTGGTATATATGACCCCAACTATAATGAATGATGTCCTTGGACAGCGGCAGGTAAAGGACTTAATAATACATTTTCTTGCCTAAAAGGCCTTTATGAAGACAATATTTCTTTTGAATTTTAATATCTTGTATCAATAAAAATACACATTTTATCATTTTTTAGTGTCATTATTTGAATTTTTCTGCTGCATAAAAGCCTTTGGGAGAAATTGTGTTTCATTTCTGTGTAATATTAGGGCAAACAGCATTTCTTTACCTTGGCTTGTGGGTGTCTTTTGCTACATGGATCTATTATATTTTTTATTGGTCTGCTTATAAAATATTAATTTTATCACACTTAAAAAAAAAAAGCACAGCACAGATTTGCAAAAATAATACAAGATCTAATGGCAGAATGTTTGTCTCGCCTAGAGATTACCAGAAAATTTAACTTAAATGGTTAATGTGAAGAATGTTGAAACAGACTGAAATTTGTGACTTCAAAGACAAAGAACTCAACAGCAAACCTTTTCACAAAATGCTATGTAGCTAACCTTTATTTAGGAGGCAAGTTCTGTTCCTAAAAGTGTATATAATTGACTTTATTTCAATTCCAAGAGTTTATTTCTCCTCTGCTGTGAGGAGCTCAAAGATGGGAAAATCAATATTAGGAATAGCAGGGTCAAGATGAAGCCCATACCAGGCTGGAGTCTAATTTTAGGGCCAATTTGCTGAGATCCTATGTAGTCCGTTGGAGATGAGTTAGTGGATCTGACAGATAATTAATTAAAAAGTGAGATTAGAAGCTCGATGGCTACAATGGCACAAGCGGATTCATCCTCTGTGTCAACTTCTTTTAGTATATCAATTTTCTCACTACTCCGAGGCAACCGCGCTAAATCGTTATCCTCTACCAGGAAATGGAACATGACATAAACAATTGCTATTGTATTTGATGGAGTGAACTTTCAAAATAAAAACATGAAAGCAAATTAATTCTTCCTGACATCCCATATTATATGAAACTTGTGTATTCTACCTTAAACCACATGGCCCCCAATAATTAACGAAGGACAATGAATCTTTTTTGGTTTTATTATATTGAGAGATTAAATATTCAGATTCAATATGCCACAAGTCACATTACATCAAGAAACCAATTATTAGTACTCATTCTAAGCGAATCTTCTAGACACAAGTACATAAAGAGGCTTTTGGCTTTACCAATAAATAAATAAAAAGCCCTACCATGAATGACCTATGTTGCCAATGCCTGAAGAATTCTGGTTTTCATGCTATTACTGGCTAAAAAAGGAGTCCCTTCCTTCTTGAGTCTTCTCATGTCATTGGCCATTGATGGAGTTTGGAAGCTTCAAGTTCTACCATTAACAACCCAGGGTGTCAATGCCTGAATTATTCTGGTTTTCTTGCTATTACTGGCAGAAAAACTAGTTCCTTCCTTCTTAGTTTTCCTTTTGTCAGTGGTCATAGGAGTTTGGCAGCTTCAAGTATGGCATGAGCAACCTTGGGTATTAATGCTTAAAGGGTTATGGTTTTCATGTTAACATTGGCTGATAAAATCCTTTCTTCTTGATTTTTCTTCTGCCAGTGGTCATAGATGGACTTTGGCAGCCCCAATCCTACCATAGACAACCTAGGGTGTCAATACCTGAAGGATTCTGATTTTCATTGTATAACTGGCCAAAAAATGTTCCTTCCTTCTTGATTTTCATTCTGCCAGAGGTCATAGATGGAGTTTGGAAGCTTCAAGTTCTGCCATTATCAACCTAGGATGGCAATGCCTTAATGATTCTGGTTTTCATGGTATAACTTGCCAATAAATGAGTTCCTTTCTTCTTGGTTTTCCTTCTACCAGTGGTCATAAATGGAATTTGGCAGCTTCAAGTTATATCATGGACAACCTAGGGTGTCGATGCCTGAAGGATTATGGTTCTGATGCTATTACTGGCTAAAAAACAAGTTCCTTATTTCCTGATTTTCCTTCTGTCAGTGGTCATAGATGGACTTTGGCAGCTCCAATCCTACCATAGGCAACCTAAGGTGTCAATGCCTGAAGGATTCTGGTTTCATGCTATAACTGGCAAAAAATCAGTTCCTTCCTTCTTGGTTTTCCTTCTGCCAGTGAACATAGATGAAATTTGGCAGCTTCAAGTCCTTTCATAGACAACCTAGGGCAGGCATGGTGAACCTTGGCACTCCAGATGTTTTGGAACTATATTTCCCATGATGCTCATGCACTCTGCAGTGTAGATAAGCATCATGGAAAATGTAGTTCCAAAACATCTGGGGTGCCAAGGTTTGCCATCACTGACCTAGGATGTCAGCGTCTGAAGGATTATGGTTCTGATGCTATTACTTGCTAAAAAAACAAGTTCCTCCTTTCCTGATTTTTCTTCTGCCAGTGGTCATAAATGGACTTTGGCAACTTTAATCCTTAATCCTACCATAGGTAACCTAGGGTGTCAATATCTGAAGGATTCTGGTTTTAATGCTATAAGTGGTCAAAAAGTTCCCTCCTTCTTGATTTTCCTTCTGCCAGTGGTCATAGATGGAGTTTGGAAGCTTCAAGTTCTGCCATTAACAACCTAGGGTGGCAATGCCTGAATGATTCTGGTTTTCACGGTATAACTGGCCAAAAAATGAGTTCCTTCCTTCTTGGTTTTCCTTCTGCCAGTGGTCATAGATGGAATTTGGCAGCTTCAAGTCCTATCATTGACAACCTAGGATGTCAATGCCTGAAGGATTATGGTTCTGATGCTATTACTCGCTAAAAAAAACAAGTTCTTTTTTTTTTGATTTTCCTTCTGCCAGTGGTCATAGATGGACTTTGGCAACTCCAATCCTGCCATAGGCAACATAGGATGTCAATATCTGAAGGATACTGATATTCATGCTATAACTGGCCAAAAAAATTAGTTATTTCCTTCTTGATATTCCTTCTGCCAGTTGTCATAGATGGAGTTTGGCAGCTTCAAGTTCTGCCATTAAAAACCTAGGATGTCAATGCCTGAATGATTCTGTTTTTTTTTGCTATGTCAGAAAAATAAGCTCCTTCCTTATTAGTTTTCCTTCTGCCAGTGGTCATAGATGGAGTTTGGCAGCTCCAAGTACTGCCATGAGCAACCCAGTGTGTCAATGCCTTAGGGATTCTGGTTTTCATCCTACCACTGGCTAAAAATTAGTCTTTTCCTTCTGGAGTTTTCTCCTGCCATTGGCCATAGATGGAGCTCGACAGTTCCAAGTCCTGCCATTAACAACTTAGGGGTGTCAATGCCTGAAGGACTTTGGTTTTCATGCTATTACTGGTTACAAAACAAGTTCATAGATGGAGTTTGGTAGCTCATAACTGTTAAGACCTGCATTTCATATTATTTTGGCATATTTTACAGCTGCCAAGGATCAAAGACACATTATTTGTGTAGTACCACTATTTATCAATATATTTAGGCCCAAGGTTGACTTTTGTGGTTGTAGAATATCTTGTACTAAAAGAGAGATAGGAAAGAGGAGGTCACATAGGGTCACCACCTCTCTCTGGGGCATAATTAAGGCTGTAGATAACAACATCAAAAGGCCTTTGGTGGATAATTAAGCTCGTATTTTTTGCCACCCATGCATTGCGTGAGCACATCATAGTACAAATAGGAAGTCTACCACTGGTGGTTTGTAGATTGATTTCTGCCAAGCAGTAGTCACAAAGAGTACCATGTACCAAAATAACGTTTCCACATAAATGATAAACATTTTGAGATTTCTGTTGTCTTCAAACGTATCTCTTATTCTATCCTAAATATATACATAAATAAGGATTTACACGAATTTTCATCTTTAAAAATTGTCAATACAATAAAGAAGGAACCAGTTATGGACATATCCTAACTTTTTTTAGATATTGGAGGGAGGTGTTGGATAAGGTGACAAGAGTTTTTCAGGTGAATGTGTCCCTAGACCCACGGATTTGTCTTCTGGGATTAATGGTCTCATCACTGCACCTGCAACCACAACTGTCATTCTGTCCGTTTTCGGCTTGGAAACTTTTCTCCATTAAAATAGCATGTTGCAACAGCCCTGAAGAAGCGGGAGTACCCCCCCCCCCCCAAAAAAAAAAAAAAAATTAATACAACCTTTAGAATCACTTTAAATGTTTATTGGAACAACTCTTCAACTGTTGTTCTCGTATTATTATTATTATTATAATCCACATCGTTACCACCATTCCTATATTGCAACAGCACAAAACTCCTTTTATGTCTCTTCATCTCACAGTACTTTGTTTTTTTCATTGTTATTCTTTTTCTCCTATATAAATCAAACAATGTTTGTGCTTTATAAATACCTAAACTACCTTGTACTATATTCAGAGAGAAATATGATTGTCAACAAGGGACTATTTGTTTTTCTAAGAGACCCAGTGGGTGGGAAGCCAAAAGTGGAATGTTTTTGTACAGTATGTATTCTTTGAAATGAACAAAAAAGATTTAATAAAAATCAGAATTAAAAAAAAAAAAAAAAGATGGTCCCTATAGCAACAGGTTGTCTTTAATTTCCAGCATATATTTATCTTTTTTTGCTCCCCCACTGCTCTGCTTGGCAGCCAGAAGCATTACAAATGTCTGCCATCTCTCCTATAAAGCAGCATTGGGTGTCTTAGGTGCCAATTACCACACTCAGCAGTTTTCACATTAGGATGGGGAGAGAATTCTTGGCCTTGTGTAAACTCCAAGTAGTAATGGGCCCAACAACCCCTGGTTTGGTTCGCACCAGGACTCCTGAACATGGAAAAGTCCAGACCTGAACCAAGAACCCTATTAAAGTCTATATATATATATATATATATATATATATATATATATATATATATATATATATATATATATTAGGGTTGTCCCGATACCACTTTTTTAGGACTGAGTACAAGTACCGATACTTTTTTTCAAGTACTCGCCGATACCGATTACCTATACTTTTTTTTAATGTCGCGTGACAGTGTTTTTTTTAACAGTGTTTTCTTTTTTTTGGGGGGGGGGGGTGAACGGTGTATGTGTGTGTGTGTTTTTTTTTTTTTTTACAATTTTTATTTTTTACAATAATATTTTTTTATTCTTTATATGTTTTGTTTTTTTTTTTTTGTTTTTTTTTAATCAGCCCCATTGGGGGGCTTTGGTGAGATATCAGGGGTCTTAACAGACCTCTGATATCTCCCCCTTGAGACAGCGGCTCCTCTCCATTCATAAACTGACACATCGTAATCACAGGAGATTACAATGTTTCAGTTATGTGAATAGACAGAGTCAGCTGACTCTGTCCATTCACAAAGGAAGGAGGAGGAGGACGGCGGAACGGAGGGGGAGAACGGAGGGGGACAGAGAAGGAGAGAGAAACGGAGGGGGACAGCGGAGAGACACAGCAGAATGGAGGGGACAGTGGAGGGGGACAGAAAAGGAGAGAGAAACGGAGGGGGACAGCGGAGAGACACAGCAGAATGGAGGGGACAGTGGAGGGGGACAGAAAAGGAGAGAGAAACGGAGGGGGACAGCGGAGAGACACAGCAGAATGGAGGGGACAGTGGAGGGGGACAGAAAAGGAGAGAGAAACGGAGGGGGACAGCGGAGAGACACAGGGAAGGAGAGAGGAACGGAGGGGGACAGCGGAGAGACACAGCAGAATGGAGGGGACAGTGGAGGGGGAAAGAAAAGGAGAGAGAAACGGAGGGGGACAGCGGAGAGACACAGCAGAATGGAGGGGACAGTGGAGGGGGACAGAAAAGGAGAGAGAAACGGAGGGGGACAGCGGAGAGACACAGGGAAGGAGAGAGGAACGGAGGGGGACAGCGGAGAGACACAGGGAAGGAGAGAGGAACGGAGGGGGACAGCGGAGAGACACAGCAGAACGGAGGGGACAGTGGAGGGGGACAGAAAAGGAGAGAGAAACGGAGGGGGACAGCGGAGAGACACGGGGAAGGAGAGAGGAACGGAGGGGGACAGCGGAGAGACACAGCAGAATGGAGGGGACAGCGGAGAGACACAGAGAAGGAGAGAGGAACGGAGGGGGACAGCGGAGGGGGACAGAGGAAAGGAGGGGGCATGGAGGAGGATGCAGTGACATACAGCGGTGACCGATCACTGCTGTATGTCACTAAAGCTGCTGAAAGCCGCTGGGGGAGAATCTTGTAACTCCCCCACGTGCCGATCACAGCTGTCTTCCGGGTATCAGGGGAAGCATCGGGAGCATTTGCCCGAGTACAAGTACTTGGGCAAATGCTCGGTATTGGTGCCGATACCGATACTAGTATCGATATCGGGACAACCCTAATATATATATATATATATATATATATATATAGCTTTTTTTTCTCAAACAATAGGTGCTGGAACTCAACCACAGCCCCCCAAAACCCCTCCACCCACACACACCCTCCAAACCACATCAAATAGTGGGTGTGGTCAGTCAAATTTCACGAACAGTAGGAGGGTCTTAGGGTCTTAAAGGGGCAATAAATACCAGGATTGCATTACACACAGAGTGCAGAGCTTTCACTTGTGAACACAGAAACCGGACTTCTGTGTTTACAAGTGATTGTGGTGAGCAGCCCCCCCCCAAGAGTCTGAGCCAAAGGTGGTGGAACTGAGGTCCACCAAGTTCCCCCTGAAAAAAAGCCCTATATATATATATATATATATATATATATATATATATATATATATTATATCTATTTATATATATGTATGTATATATATCTCTAGATAGATATATATATATATATATATATATATATATATATATATATATATATATATATATATAAACTCGAAAAATGAACAGTCCTCATTTCAAAGGCTTATATGCAAGTTATTGGCCATGAAAAGGGTAGGGAGGCCTGGGTTCTGCTCTGGGAAACATGTATCGATGCAAAAAAAATATATATTTTTTAAATATCTTTTTTAACCACTTCCTCTCCGGAAGGTTTTACCCCCTTTCTGCTCAGGCCTTTTTTTGCAATACGACACTGCGTTAAGTAAACTGACAATTGAGCAGTTGTGTGACGCTGTACGCAAATAAAATGTATGTCCTTTTTTTTCCCAAAAATATAGCTTTCTTTTGGTGGTAGTTGATCACCTCTGTGTTTTTTATTTTTTGCGCTATAAACAAAAAAAGACAGACAATTTAAAAAAAAAACACCAATATTTTTTACTTTCTGCTATGAAAAAACACACCCAATAAAAAAATTTAAAAAATGTAATTTCTTCATAAATTTAGGCCAATACTGTATGTATTCTGCTACATGTTTTTGGTAAAAAAAAAATCCCAATAAATGTATATTGATTGGTGTGTGCAAAAGTTATAGCGTCTACAAACTATGGGATAGATTTAGGGACTTTTTATTTTTTTAATATTTTTTATTAGTAATGGCAGCGATCAGCGATTTCTAACTGGACTTGCGGACAAATCTGACAATAATGCCGCGTAAACACGGGTGGACTTTTCGACCGGACTGGTCCGACGGACTTTCCAATGGACTTTTGACGGACTTTTGACGGACTTCCGATGGACTTTCTAACGACCGGACTTGCCTACACACGATCACACCAAAGTCCGACAGATTTGTACGTGGTGATGTACAACCGGACTAAAATAAGGAAGTTGATAGCCGGTAGCCAATAGCTGGCCTAGCGTGTGTTTTCATCCGTCGGATTAGCAAACAGACGAGCGGATTTTTCGACTGGACTCGAGTCCGTCGGACAAATTTGAAACATGTTCCAAACCTAAAGTCCGTCAGATTTTTGACCGAAAAGTCCGCTGCAGGTCCGATGGAGCCCACACATGGTCGGATTGTCCGCCGGATTCGGTCAGTCGAACCAGTCCGGTCAAAAAGTCCGCCCGTGTGTACACGGCATAAGTGACAGTTTTTGGGGACCAGTGACAACAAAACAGTGATGAGTGTTAAAAAAATGCACCGTCACTGTACTAATGACACTGGCAGGGAAGAGTTTAACATCAGGGGCAATTAAAGGGTTAAATGTGTCCCTAGGGGTGCTTTCTAACTGTGCGGGGTGTGCTTTGATTAAAGGAAAACAGAGCTCCGTGTTTCTGCTAAGCAGAAACACAAGATCTCCATATTCCCCTCTGGCAGAACGGCGATCTGCCTTCTTTACATAGGCAGACAGCTGTTCTGACTCTCTCCGAACGATCGCCAGGTCTGCTGGACCCACTGATTGGATCCCGCTGTGTCCAATCATAGCAGGAGCGGGTCTCTGGAGGTGCACGCGCACTCTAGACAAGGACAAGGAAGAAGTCATGTACAGGTACGTGATTTTACACTTAAGGGCTGCCCTGCCACAGTATATGTACGTGGGGCAGTCATTAAGCGGTTAAAGGAGCAGCGATTATAATGATGCTTAAAGTGAAACAATAACAATGGAGGGGGATCTCCTTAGTCTGCCTGTAAAGTAGAGCATCTGTACCCTGTATAGAACCTGCTGCAGCAAAACTGACATTTCTAAAGAAAAAAAAATGACATTTAAATAGATTTTCCTGGTTGCAAGCCATTGCCGGCAATACAAAAAAAAAACAAAAAAAAGTCAGCATGCCTCCCCAATCCAGACCAGGCCCTGCTGGCCCAAACAATTCGCACATTTTTAACTCGAAGCAGAGGGACTTGGATGTTGGGGGTCATTCACACAGGAGGCCTCCGAGTTGTGTTTTACCACCCCCTTACCACTTTCCTCAGCAAGATCATGCAGCCGCTCCGGGCTGCACTCCTGTTAGGGAGAAAGCGAGCCAGGCCTTCTTCTTCCAACATCAGTGTCTGACCTCACAAATGCGCTTCTGGAAGAATGGTCAAACATTCCCATAGACACACTCCTAAACCTTGTGGACGGCCTTCCCAGAAGAGTTGAAGCTGTTATAGCTGCAAAGGGCCGACCAACCCAATATTGAACCCTACGGACTAAGACTGGGATGCCATTAAAGTTCATGTGTGTGTAAAGGCAGGTGTCCTAATACTTAGCGTATCTAGATAGGAATCATATTTGATGTCATTCAGATGTCCAGTTTCAGGAACATGATGACGTGCCCCTCTGCACTTGAGAAGAGGGATGGGCCATGGGTCATGTGACATGAAAGTGTGACATGTGAAAGTTGCATACATATTTTTTTTACACAGTTTAAATACAGTTTTAGAAATATTGCTTGAATAAGATAATGCCCTTTGATTTCCTTGACTTCACATGTACTTGAACGACCTCCGACGTGTACACGGCTTAAAAACCATTACTCTCTTTTCTTTTTTTCTTTTTTTTCCCCCCCTTTGCATAGGAAAATGAGTTGTTAAATCCAGACTTTTGTTCAACGGTCATATTATGCGGCAAAACCTTAAATATTTCAGGATGATAAATCATCTAAATCATCCATACACGCTCATTAATTGATAAATGACTTTGGCAATTACGTAACTTTTTGTTAACAATGTAAAATGTTTTTTTTATCAAAGGCAAATCGTTTTCAAGGGAAAAGAGTTTGAAATATGATATGTGTTTAATTTTTAATAGTATTGTTTGTGCCTTTCAGAGCAGCAGAAAGATTTTAAGTGAAATGACAGAAATAATCAAAATGCCATTATGGTAATGAATATATCTTTCCATTGCTTACTAGAAACACATTAATGCTTAAAAAAAAAATGTTTAACATTTTAGAATGCTCTGCGTAATATTTAAAAAAAAAAAAAAAAAATGTATGAAGTCAAATTGCTTAAAGTGTGCTTCTGGCAAAATAAATTTAAAGTGGTTCTAAAGCCTCAAGGTTTTTCACCTTAACCACTTAAGGACCACAGGTAAGGTTGAATAAAGACAATAGTCCATCCAGTTCAGCCTGCATTGGTGTATGTGTGTCAGTGTTGATAATTATTTCCCATATCCCTGTATATCGTTTACTTTAAGGTGCACTTTCCCGCATCCTCCTCAACAGGGGGTCTTCTTAACTGCAGGTCGGCAGTTGGCCAATGCAGCTAAAATCGCAGACCTTATTACGGATGAGGATCTGGATTTTCTTTGTCTCAGTGAGACTTGGCATCAAGATTTTAAAGCCCCTATCTTGGACGAGCTGATCCCTCCCCAATATAAAATATTCCAATGTAACCGCCTAACTGGCAAGGGGGGGTGGGGTAGCAGTGATTTAAAAAAAAAAAAACATTTTTTAGTATCAGTTTCAAAAAAATTTAACACTCAAAATTTATAGATCCTTTGAGAATTTAGTTTTTTCTTTTCAAGTAGCCAGCAAGCTCACTTACGGGTTTGCCTTGATTTATCGCCCCCCTGCGTGAAAACTTGATTTTGTTTTTGAATTTCTCAGTTTGGCCTCACAGATGTCCATCGTGTTTAAGGGCTCCTGCATCTTGGGTGATTTGAACTTTTGGGCGGAGGATCTAAGTGATTCCCCCACCCAATCTCTTATCCAAGATCTGTTGCTTTTGGGGTATAGGCAACAGGTGACAGCGGCTACCCATACTGCTGGTCATGTGTTGGACTGGCTCCTGATCAGCGGATTGTCGCTAACCTGTGCTGCCTAGGGAGTTGACCTGGTCGGACCACAAGTTTATTTCCTTTAGTCTGGCCCTACTGGAAGGGAAACCTCCACATATCCCAGATCGCTCTGGCCCCAAGGTTTACTCTAGAAATCTATCAAAAGTCTGCCCAGACAGATTTGGAAACCTTGTGGCTACAGGTATTAACCAGACAACCTTTTTTGAGCTAGGCGACCCGGTAGAGAAGCTGAGTATTTTCCAGGAGTCGTTTGAAGGGGTCCTTGCTGTGTTAGCACCCTGTAGAATGAGATCTAACCCCTGTCCCCTGGGCAAGAGCCCGCAATGGCTTAGGCTACTCAAAAAGCGGGTTCGTTCCAGGGAGAGACATTGGCGGAAGTTCCTCCTGGAGGCTGACAAAGAGCTGCATCTGGTGGCCCTCTATCTCTATAAGAGGGCCATTAGAGAGGCTAAAAAGACCTACTTCCGGGAGCGAATTAGGAAGGCAGCCAACAGCACGGCCGAACTTTTCATGATCTCTTCGGCGCTAACTCATCCCGAAGCTACAAGCTCTGCTCCTAAGGAGTCGCAGGACTGGTGCCAGGAGCTCGCTGACTTCTTTGTCTCTAAGGTTCAGACCATTAGAGACAACATTTCCAGGTCAGAGTCTGTGCAGGAGGACACTGGCCACATAGAGATGGCACCTGGATTGACTGGCTTTCAACCAGTTACGGCTACACAGGTGTTTGAGGTAATTGCCTTTTTGAAACCATCCTCCTCTCCTTTAGATGTATGTCCTGCCGGGCTGTTTAAAAAATCTGCTGCCCTTTTGGCCCCCTTCATTGGGGAGATAATCAACTGCTGCTTCAGGACAGGTATTGTTCTAGGCGATCTGAAGCGGGTCGTGGTCTTGGCCCTGCTGAAGAAACCGACCTTGGACCCGGACATACTGGGCAACTACAGGCCGATTTCCATCTTGCCATTTGTAGCAAATGTGATGGAGCGCCTGGTGGTCATTCAGCTACAGGTTTATCTTGAGTCTTTACATCTTTTGGACAAATTCCGGTCTGGATTTCGTCCAGGGCATGGAACAGTGACAAGCCTCATCTGTGTTTATGATGATGTCTCTCATGGCTTGGACAGGGGTGACTCAGTAGTTCTGGTTCTCTTGGATCTGTCGGCCGTGTTTGATACTAATAATCATGGAATTCTACTGGAGCGGATGAGATCTGTTTTGGGTATGAGCGGGTCAGCTTTGGCATGGGTGGCCTCTTTTATAGAGGGCAGAGTTCAGGGATTCAAGACTGGCCCCTTCTACTCTAAGTTCACCGCCCTGGATTGCGAAGTGCTACAGGGCTCTGCCTTGTCATCCCTGCTGTTTAATATCTATATGAGGCCCCTTGCCGACCTGCTAAAGTCCCGCGCTGCCCAGTACCATGTTTACGCAGACGATGCTCAGGTTTACTTGAAAATTCCTAGACGGCTGATGCCACCCTTGCCAGTTGTTTGGGGGCCATCAATACATGGATGTCTGCCAACTTCCTGAAACTTAATGGGGGGAAAAACTGAAGTGATCATCTTCAGCGATCTGGCCACCCCCCCCCAGTTATTCCACCTTGGCCTCCCTCTTTTGGTCCTGCTCCGGAGGCAGCTCCCCCGGTCCGTGATCTGGGATTCGTCCTAGATTCAGGTTTAACTCAGGCTCCTCAGGTAAAAAAGGTCATCAGTGCATGTCACTGGCAGCTAAAACTCCTGAGGGGGTTGTTTAAATATCTGGATATCTCGGACAGAAAAACTGTCATCTGTGCCACGATAGGTAGCTGCCTGGACTACTGCAACTCTCTGTATTTGGGATTGGGATCATATCACCCCTGTCCTCCGCGCCTTGCATTGGCTGCCATTCCACTATCACATCTTATTTAAGGTAGGATGTATTATGTTTAAGATTATGAGAGGCCTGGCCCCAAGCTATCTCTGCTCTCGTTTTCATAAACGAGCTCTTGTCAGATCCCTCAGATCTTCCGGCAGAAATCTCCTCTACATCTCGGTGCCCAAGAAGATCCGACGTGGTGGTCCAGGCCTTCTCCCACCAGGGTGCCGTACTATGGAATAGCCTCCCTGCAGAGCTCCAGGAGGCCCCCTCTATTTCGGTCTTCCGTGGGTTACTGAAGACTTGGCTTTTCACGCAGGCGTTTCCTGTGTAGTCTCTCTCTCTTCTACCCTTCTGCTGCTCTGTGCTGCTTCTGGTCCCTGGGCCCTCTCTTTCCAGGATCTTTGCTATGCATGTCGGGATCCTTCGGGGTAAGACCGCACTATATTAAGATTCGACTCAACTAAACTTTCATTCGTATTACAAGGAATGTAAACATCCCTCATAATTTAAAAAAGCATGACAGGACCTCTTTTATGTGAGATCTGGGGTCAAAAAGACCTCAGATCTCACATTTATACTTAACAAAAAAAATTCCCCTTTAAGACCATTGGGCGGAAGTGACATTTGGCGTTGCTTCCGTCATCCAATGGTATGGAGCCGAGTGGGGGGCCATCTTTCCCTCACTCGACTCCATGTCTCAGAGGAGAAAGGGCCCGATCGTCTCTGCTGCTACCGACAGCTTTCGGTAAGCGGCGGAGACCACCGGGGGGAGCAGTGGCGAATCTGCCGCAGAGACCACTTTTATCTGAAAGCGGACCGTCCTCTGTTTAACCACTTAAGCCCCGGACCATTTGGCTGCCCAAAGACCAGAGCACTTTTTGCGATTCGGCACTGCGTCACTTTAACTGACAATTGCGCAGTCGTGCTAAATGACTCCCAAACAAAATTGAAATCCTTTTTTTCCCCACAAATAGAGCTTTCTTTTGGTGGTATTTGATCACCTCTGCGTTTTTGTTTTTTTTTGCGCTATAAACAAAAAAATAGGGACAATTTTGAAAAAAATGCATTATTTTTTACTTTTTGCTATAATAAATATCCCCCAAAAAATATATAAAAAAACATTTTTTTTCCTCAGTGTAGGCCGATATGTATTCTTCTACATATTTTTGTTAAAAAAAAAATCACAATTGATTGGTTTGCGCCAAAGTTATAGCGTCTACAAAATAGGGGATAGTTTTATGGCATTTTTATTAATTATTTTTTTTTACTAGTAATGGCGGCGATCAGTGATTTTTATCATGACTGCGACATTATGGCGGACACGTCGGACACTTGCCGCGATTTTGGGACCATTCACATTTATACAGCGATCATGGGAATTAAAAATGCATTGATTACTTTTTAAATGTGACTGGCAGTGAAGGGGTTAACCACTAGGTGGCACTGTAGGGGTTAAGTGTGTCCTAGGGAGTGATTCAATTCTGAAATTCAAATCGATTGGAAAATAACGAATATACAAAACAAATCCGAATATGCATAACTAATCCTGAAAAGGAATCATCCTAACATAACGAATATGATGAAAACAGAATTATTAACTTAACCCGTTTCCGACAGGCCACCGTCATTATACTGCGGCAGGTCAGCACGATCCCGCGATCGGTCGTAGCTATACGTCGGCTCCTTTAAGTGGGATAGCAGGCGCGCACGTGCCGATGCTCGTGGCCGACGGTCGTGATGACCTCCAGCCACGAGCGATTTCGGGCATGAGAGGCAGAACAGGGACGTGTGTGTGTGTAAAAACACAGATCCCTGTTCTGTTCTGTGAGGAGAGACAGATCGTGAGTTCCTAAAAGCTAGGAAACACGATCTGTCACTTCCTCTAGAACAGTCCCCTCCCCCTACAGTTAGAAACACCTCCCAGGGAACACAATTAACCCGTTGATCGCCCCCTAGTGTTAACCCCTTCCCTGCCAGTGCATTTTTATAGCACTGATCACTGTATAAATGACAATGGTCTCTAAAATGTGTCAAAAGTGTCCGACGTGTCCGCCATAATGTCGCAGTCCCGATAAAAATCACAGATCACCGCCATTACTAGTAAAAAAAAAAAATAATAATAAAAATGGTATAAATCTATCCCCTATTTTGTAGACACTATAACTTTTGCGCAAACCAATCAATATATTGAGATTTTTATTACCAAAAATATGTAGAAGAATACATATTAGCCTAAACTAAGAAAAAATTAGCTTTTATTTAAAAAAAAAATGGGCATATTTATTATAGCAGGAAGTACAAAATATTGTGTTATTTTCAAAATTGTCGCTCTTTTTTTGTTTATAGCAGAAAAAATAAAAACCGCAGAGATTATCAAATACCACCAAAAGAAAGCTCTATTTGTGGGAAAAAAAGGACGTCAATTTTGTTTGGGTGCAGCGCCGCACGACCGCGCAATTGTCAGTTAAATCGACGCAGTGCCGAATCGCAAAAAAATGCCTGGTCATTCAGCAGCCAAATCTTCTGGGGCTGAAGTGGTTAACAAACGAATCTGAATTCCAACAAAACAGATTTTTCTGTCATGCACATCTCCAGTTCCAATCCTTCACTCCTCTGCTCTTCTGATGGGTCCTTCTCCAGGTGTCTTTTTATTGGCTTGTCCAGTAGTGGGTCATCTCAGGATACAAAAGAGGAGCAGCTCATTGTGAGGGGATGGTAGGTCACTGGCGACAGAAAGGTATAACCTTCACTTAGGTGAGTATATCCTATTTCACCAGGTAAGACAGACCTCACCTGTAACGAAACACTCCGCACGATGTCACCTGTGACGAAACGCATAGGGCGGAGTGACGTGCTGATGCCATCGCGTATCTCGGTTCCCAGCAGTGCTGGTTGCTTGTTGTATGCTGGCCAGCGAGGTTGTTTTAAGGTGGTTTTATCTTCATATTGGTGTAAGCGCAATTTTATATTTTAATAAACATACCGTAAAGGTTTTTACACTATGTGGAGCATCAACCTTAAGGGGACCCCATTGGAATGTCACAGGAAGACCCTGGCTGGGTGTTTAGCCACATGCGTTGTTGACCTTTCCTAACAGAAGGTCCTATTTAGCTAGTAAGCTTGCATTTTTACCACATTCAGGTGGTGGTGGTCCAGTCTGGATCTCACATATGGTGACAGATGGTGACCACACACATTGAACTTCTGATTAGATATGAAGAGGACCTCAATGTATCTTTACTGGACTTATATTTAAATTTTGCATTTCATTTGTGCACTGTGTTTATGTTCTTTTTATTTGCACTTATTCTGATTCTTTAATTACTTGAATATGTAGCATAACTTTTATGTTTGAAGACATAAAATTAGCCTAGCATGATAAGTTAGAGTAAGGTGGGGGTGAAGTATTGTAAAATTGTAATATTTACCTAGAGCTTGGCTTTCAATAAGAAGCAAGTAGACAGGAAAAATATAAGAAAATAATACATTTTTTTAGATAGATTCTAACAGCACAAAATCACCACTGAAAATGCGGCACAGTGTCTCTGCAAATGGTAGACAGAGAACGCTTTATTTCAGCTGCATTGTGTATGAACCATCAGTACTCGGTGAACTATGACATTTTTTTTTTCAGATGATAACTCATTCAAGTTTCATAAAGGAGCTCTTTCCAAACCTTGGCGATCCCGAACACACTGAGCTTAATTTGAATCTTGTGAAACTGTATTTGCACTTACACTCCCAAAAATAGGATGACCCAAGATAATCTTTTGGAAAGGGATAATTTCTAAGGCTCTTCATATAAAAACTTTTTTTGAATGGTGACACTTGTCTTAATGGAAAAAAAAAGAAAAAAAGAAAAATGGAATACGTACAGCCTTCAGCAAAGAAATCCCTGGAACTAAAGGTGAAGTTCAGGTGAAAGATCAGCATGACTGGGGCTTTCGGGAGAGGTTGGATCACACAAAGGGTTAAAGCCCTAATAGGGGCTCTAGATCCCCCCCAGTCGTAGGTCAGTATTCCAACATGATAACGACCCCAAACACACCTCCAAGATGACCTCTGAGTTGCTAAAGAAGCCGAGGGTAAATGTGATGGACTGGCCAAGCATGTCTCCAGACCTAAACCCTATTGAGCATCTGTGGGACATCCTCAAACAGAAGGTGGAGGAGCACAAGGTCTCTAACATCCACCAGCTCTGTGATGTCGTCATGGAGGAGGGGAAGAGGACTCCAGTGACAACCTGTGAAGCTCTGGTGAACTCCATGCCCAAGAGGGTTAAGGCAGTGTTGGAAAATAATGGTGGCCACACAAAATATTGACACTTTGGGCCCAATTTGGACATTTTCACTTAGGGGTGTACTCACTTTTGTTGCCAGCGGTTTAGACATTAATGGCTGTGTGTTGACTTATTTTGAGGGGACAGCAAATTTACACTGTTATACAAGCTGTACACTCACTACTTTACATTGTAGCAAAGTATCAATTCTTCAGTGTTGTCACATGAAAAGATATAATAAAATATTTACAAAAATGTGAGGGGTGTACTCAGTTTTGTGAGATACTGTATGTTCCTCCATATCTCCTATGGATCACTTTTTGATAAGATCAGGGCTGTTTTTCAGGGGAACGGTGGGGGAATGCTGACCTCCAACAACTCCAGTACTGGATGTATGTAATAGGGTGGTGGGGTGTCCTGGAGGGTCTATTGATGCTGGCTGCTGGGGAATCCATTATTGTTGGGGAGGGTGGGGGGACATATTGTCACAGGGAAAGTCAATTGTTGCTGAGACAGTTCTACTGTTGAGGAAAGGAACTAATGATGCTGGCTGCTGAAAGACCTATTATTGTTGGAGGGAAATGTATTGTCACAGGGAGGGTCAATTGTTGCTGGGAGGGTTCTACAGTTGAGGGAATGATCTACTGATGCTGGGAGATCTATTGCTGCTGGCAAGGTCTGTTGTTGCTGGGTTGGATGTACTGTTGCTTGTGGGTAAATTGATGTGGGGTTTCTATTGTTGCTGGGGGGGATCTATTGTTGCTGGCTGCAGGGGATCCATTTTACTGCCTTTATTGCTATCATTAACAAATTCCATACGCATTTTCTGACACCACTAAATGATATTTGGTTCTGTATTCTCTAAAAGGGGCAGTACTGGGCAGTATATGGGGGGGGGGTGGAACCAAGAGACAGTGCTCGGAGGTGTGTAGAGGGTGGAGACAAGGGGTGCCTTGAAAGGGGGTTGCACCTGCACCTATTCTTTGAGGAAAAAAAGCCCTGGATAAGATTGTTTCTTAGATCCATTACTAAGGTCCTCCATGCCCCTTCTTAATTTAGCTTTTTTTTCCATTGCAATCTTTGCAGTTATTGTGAACTAGTGCCCATAACTGAACTGTAATTTTAGGAGAGGTCTTACTAATGTTTTGTATCGTCTCGTTGGAGTCTATCTTTCCTTACTGCCTGTAAGTAACTAGCAAGCTTTAGCAAAAGAGACTGGTATGTGAGCTCCTCAGGCTTTTGAAGGGGTGCAAGTCCTCGGTCCACTGATGTGAGTGCTGGCTTAGGGGGGAGCTCGTCCCGACTCCTATGCTCACTGTGCATAGAAGAAAATCACCCCATAGTCGCACATCAAAACTACGAGGAGAGGCCAATAAGTTCTTACCCTCACCAAGATCCAGATCTGCTAGAGATCTGTAATTTAGTCCACTGACTCATCCTTCTCTACATATCCACCTCCTATGGTTACACACTTCTCACATCTGTGGAACAGACCTTTAATACTATCTGCGTATGGAGATTTGGAGGAGAACCAGCTATCAACTTCAGTAATAACTGTCTCTTCATTGTGGAAACGTTTTCCCCATAAATGTTTCTTCAGATTTGAAAACAAGAAGTCCGAAGGTGCCAGGTCAGGTGAGTAAGGTGGATGGGGCAGAGATTCATAGCCACAATCGCAAACAAAAGTGACAGTTGGTACAGGTCCAAAATGCTTTGTGCAAATTCCACTCATTGCCGTTTTTGGAAAGGTGTCAGTAACCTGGGGACCCAACGTGCAGCCACTTTGCTCATATGTAAGATGTTATGTAATATGTCGTAAACTGACCCCCCTACTAATGTTCCCCTCCCTAGCTAAGAAATGAATAGTCACACCTCTTTCTTCAAGCACTAGCTGCTCAACTTTCGCCAACACACTTGGTTCTGTGGCAGTTGACAGACGACCTTCCCTTGGGTCATCCTGTATATTTGTGCGACCACACTTGAATTCTTTTTTCCATCATTTGACAGTCTCATATGATGTACAATCCTCTCCATACACAGCTGACATCTCTTCATGGATTATTTGGGCAGATTTCCCTTAAAGATGGAGGAACCTAATCACGGCTCGGTATTCAACTTTGTCTGGCATGACACCTACTGCAATTCTATTGGCTCTAACTATAACTCACCACGACCTACAAAAACCCAAATTGGCATGCATATTACTAAGGTATCCACCTATAAACCTGTAAAATTTCCGATCCCTAGCACATCTAGATCATGGTGACGTTAAGAACTTATTGGCCTCCCCTCATATCCCATTGATCTTGAGTGTATGGCAACCTCAGCCTAGACTTCAACCAGGCCTAGTTGAAGGCATGACCTGGCTGGAGTCCAGGCTGAGGTTGTCATACACTCAAGATCAATGGGATATTTTTGATGTGCGGCTATAGGGTGATTTTCTTCTACAGCAAGCTTTAGCAGCTGCAGATTGCCATTGGACGATGTTGTAAAATCTATGATCTACAGGACGTGCATAGTATGAATCCCCCCAGGTTTATCCCCATTAAACTGTATACCGAATTCTTGGCTTTGGTACCTTCTTACCTTTCTTGATAGTGGGTAGCTATGTTCCTTTGCTGATTTGTTTAATTAATTCATGATTTTCTTTATCTAAATGGAATAGCCAGTTTTATCAGCTCATTATTATACCGAATTTCCCACTTCTGGAAATTGAAATCCAAGCCTATTATCCATTATTGTAGTAGCAGAGATAGAAATAACTATTTGAAGACGTCTGCAGAAAAGCCATCTTTGCTTTTTTTTCACCCGCAGTGCTCAGCAACACTAAAATAAAAAGGATGTAGTCTAACAAGCACTAAAACTAAACATAAAATCATGCCTCGTCAAGCATAAAATGCTGATAAGCTTAATAAAAATGCATAAAGAGTCATTCTAAATATATTCCTTTAAGTACATTATTTTTTACCTGCAATCACCAGCCCTATAAAACACTTTCCTTGTCTACATTTCACATAGACAGAAATGTACCCTATTTAAGGCCAGCTCTAGGCAAGCAGCTTAATACACAGTTCATAGGCAAATAACAGAATTGTTTTACTTATCAAAGATACACAAAGTGATCCACTGGTTTTGTGATCTTCTGCATGGCTGGGTGTCATAAGTAGGGGTGCCTCACCTTTAAGAACTTGCAGTTCTGAAGACTTTGTGCCACTGTCCTGCCTAATCCTTTGACTACAATCCCATTGTTGATGGGCACGGTGTAGTTCAGCCTCCCTTCACAGGCATAGTTGCCAACGTTTGAAAAAAAAGTTTTTAGGGACACTTTTTTCTGCATGGCAAGAAAGCCTCTGTAGGTGGGACTCCTGGGACCATCCTGGGACCATCTGACCATCTATGTTCAGCATCCGGTGCCGGTCGGTTCCTTCACCGGTTCGCCGATGGTAGGGGTGAGCCAGGAGAAGCACCAGAGGGCGGCGCGGGGGGGGGGGGGATCCCCTTCCGCCACCTGTAAAAATGATCAAGCGGCTGTGATCGTTCTAATGGTAAAGGGGATTACCAGTTGAAAAAGAAGATATCTGAATGATGCCTGTAACTGCACCCATCATTCAGATATCACCGCTCAAACCTGACGACGTCATATGACGTTGGGTGGGCGGGAAGCGATTAACCACACCCCCTTTAAGCCACCCCCAAAATTTAGAATATTTTAAACCAAGCCCAATTTGCCACGGTGCTCTTAGCGTGCCACATTATTACTTATCTTGCTTTTTGTATAACCACACCCGTAAGTAGTGGCGGGGCATTAAGCTAATATGGATGTGGTTATACAAAAAGAAACATAAGTAATAACGTGGCGCGCTAATGCCCTGTACACACGGTCGGACATTGATCGGACATTCCGACATCAAAATCCATGGATTTTTTCCAACGGATGTTGGCTCAAACTTGTCTTGCATACACACGGTCGCACAAAGTTGTCGGAAAATCCCATTGTTCTGAACGCGTTGACGTAAAACACGTACGTCGGGACTATAAACGGGGCAGTAGCCAATAGCTTTCATCCCTTTATTTATTCTGAGCATGCGTGGCACTTTGTCCGTCGGATTTGTGTACACACGATCGGAAATTCCGACAACGGATTTTGTTGTCGGAAAATTTTATCTCCTGCTTTCAAACTTTGTGTGTCGGAAAATCCGATGGAAAATGTGTGATGGAGCCTACACACGGTCGGAATTTCCGAAACAAGGTCCTATCACACATTTTCCGTTAGAAAATCCGACCGTGTGTACGGGGCATAAGAGCACCTCGGCAAAGTGGGCTTGGTTTAAAATATTCTAAATATTGGGTGTGGCTTAGAGGGGGTGTGGTTAACCGCTTCCCGCCCAATGTCCTTTGACATCATCGGGTTTGAGCAGTGATATCTGAATGATGCCTGTAGTTACAGGCATCATTCAGATATCTTTGTTTCAGCCAGCTATTCCCTTCACCATAAGAACGATCACAGCCACTTGATCATTCTTACAGGCGGCGGGAAGTTCGCTCCTCCCTGAAGTTCGCATCTCAGTTAATTGGGCCTTTCCGTATTCTTCGCAGGATTAACCCAGTGGCTTACGCATTAGATCTTCCTTCTAATATGCGTATCTCAAATGTATTTCATGTCTCCTTATTAAAACCTTTGGTCTGCAACCGCTTTACCACCTCGGTGCCATGTCCTCACCCCGTTCAGGTTGAGAACCATGAGGAGTAGGAAGCAAAGTCCATTGTTGACTCCCGTAGGTTCCGTGGGTGCATAAGTACCTGGTGCATTGAAAAGGCTACGGTCCAGGGGAACGCTCTTGGGTCCCAACCTTGGATGTACATGCCCCTGTCCTCCTCCATGATTTTCATAGATGTTTTCCCCTCAAGCCTGGTGGTCCTCCGAAGGGGTGGGGTCGTTGAGGAGGGGGTACTGTCAGGACTGGGATCAGCCCTTCCTTCTCTGAGCTGGCCGCTCAGCTGTCAGCTAATTGCCAGCTCCTATCTCTCCACAGTGACTCACCTGTTGATGATCCTGCTCGTCGGTCCTGCCCACTTAAGCCGTCCAGTCCAGATGATCTCTGCCTTCGCCTTGGTCACTAGAGACGCTCTCCTGTGTTCCTGTTTAAGACTTGCTTGGCTGACATTCCTTCTGGCTCCCTGACGTTTTGGCTTGTCTGACTATTTGTTCAGGTTCCTGAACTCTGGCTATGTTTTTACTACGTTTACTCTGTTTACCTTTTTTTTAAATTATTATTAAAAAAGTGTGATTTAACTGTACTTCTGTCTCAATCTGATTCATGGTTTCTGACAGAAGACAAGCTCTCGTGGAGGCCGAAGGCAAGAAAAAAGAGACGGAGCCTGGGTGGTAATAAAAGCGGCTGCCGATAGAAATGGAGCAGCTCTATTTCTTTTGACAGCCACTTTCATTGCCACCCGGGCTCCGCCTCTTGTTTCTTCCTCACAAGAGCTGGTCTTCTGTAAAATGACAACAGAGATAATTCACTAGTGCCGCCCTAGACCTCGAGCTGCGGCTCTGGCGAAAAATCAGGAAACCGCCAATTTCCTGTGAAATTTCCTGGGACACGGTAAGACCGGGACAAGGGTCTAGATACCTTGATTGTCCCAGAAAATTCGGGACTGTTGGCAGCTATGCCAATGTGTTGGCAACTATGCCAGCGTGTTGGCAACTATGCCAGCTATGTAGAATCTTCCAACATAAAAAATGCTGTATTAGGACATCAGGTTAAAACCCATACAAACAGACCAGCAAACGTGTTTCAGCCCTATGCCCCTTAGTCAGAGCTATAACTAAGCTCCGCCCTGTCAGGAGGGATGTGGTGGATTTGGTTTCCGTGAACAGTAGGGAATAAAATCCAGCACATCCCTTAGTAAAAACACCTCACTGTGTACACAAACACTGGCTAGGCACACATGTTACCCTTTGATCACCCTAGATATTTAACCTCTTCCCAGCCAGTGTCATTAGTACAGTGACAGTACATATTTTTTAGCACTGATCACTGTTTTAGTTTCACTGGTCCCCAAAAAAAGTGTCAGTGTCTGAATGTCTGCTGCAATATCGCAGTCTCACTATAAGTAGCTGATCGCCGCCATTACTAGTAAAAAAATAAATAAAAACAAATAAAAATATCCCATAGTTTGTAGACGCTATAACCTTTACACAAACCAATCAATATACACTTATTGGGATTTTTTTTTTATCAATTGATGAAGAAATTCGATTTTTCCATGTTTTTTTGGATGTGTTTTATAGCAGAAAGTAAATATCATTTTTTTCTTTTTTAAATTGAAATTGTTGGCCTTTTTTGATTTATAGCGCAAAAAACCCCCCCAAAAAACGCAGAGGTGATCAAATACATTTTATTCGGGTACTTTGTTGCACGACCGCGCAATTGTCAGTTAAAGTAACACAGTGCCCTAGCGCAAAAAATGGCCTGGTCATAAAGGGGGTACAACCTTCCGGAGCTGAAGTGGTTAAAAAAGATAAGTAAATGAGCTTAAAGTTGTATTTATTTAGTTGCCATAGCTTGCCTTTTAAATAGATTTCAACTCCCACCTTGCTTCCTGTCTATTGTCGAAATAAAACTTGTGTCTGTTAACACAAAGGACATTTTTTTTTTATTCATTCTAGTGAAAGCCGTGTACTTGTGCTGTAATTTTTTGCCCCCACCAGTTCAGCATTTTTCTCTAGATAATTGACATTCTTTATCATAGCACTTGTGTAGATTGAGTTCTTGTATTTTCTTTTCCCAAGATATTGTTTGTATTAATAATTCCGCATTCCGGTAAAATAAGGCTTTTAAATGTTCCTGCCCTGCTGCAATCAATACTATTGAATAGGAAAAGCTAGTGTAGTTATTAGAGGAAATATAAGTATACAGTATGTATACCATGGCTATGCTAAGCGGAATAGATGCATTTGCTCAGTATGTCACATTCACAGACTATAAACGTTTCTGTATATAATAACTGGCATCAAGGATTCTTTTGGCTTCTCTACAGGGGACAACACTCTCCAGTATTTGGGCATGCGCTTGGCACCATCCTTTAGAGCTATAGACCACGCAAACTATCCGCAGGCATTTTCAAGGGTTAAACAGTGGCTACAATTGTGGTCCACGTTCCCTATTACATTACATTTATGGGAAGAGTAACAGCCATCAAGATGTCCATTCTCCCCAAACTGCTTTACTTCTTTAGAGCCCTACCTATACAGATAACAGATCCCCTCCCTTCAGAGACTGGGCCACAGGGCAGTATTCCAACATGATAACAACCCCAAAAAGACCTCAAAGATGACCACTGCCTTACTAAAGAAACTGAAACGGTAAATGTGATTGACTGGCCAAGCATGTCTGCAGACCTAAACCTTATTGATCATCTGTGGGACATCCTCAAACAGAAGGTGGAGGAGCGCAAGGTCTCTAACATCCACCAGCTCCGTGATGTCGTCATAGAGGAGTGGAAGAGGACTCCAGTGAAGCTCTGGTGACCTCCATGCCCAAGAGGGTTAAGGCAGTGCTGGAAAATAATGGCGGCCACACAAAATATTGACACCCAATTTGGACATTTTCACTTAGGGGTGTACTCACTTTTGTTGCCAGCGGTTTAGACATTAATGGCTGTGTGTTGAGTTATTTTGAGGGGACAGCAAATTTACACTGTTATACAAGCTGTACTCTCACTACTTTACATTGTAGCAAAGTGTCATTTCTTCAGTGTTGTCACATGAAAAGATAGAAGAAAATATTTACAAAAATGTGAGGGGTGTACTCACTTTTGTGAGATACTGTATATATCACATCAGGCCATTGAAATGATTCAGAGAGATATAAATAAATTTATATGGAAAGGCAAGAAACCACGTTATGGCAAACTTTTAGTTTACAGACCTTTATCCCAAGGGGGTCTGGGTATGCCTCATATCTGTCTTTATTATTTAGCAGCCAAACTTGCACAAGCAGCTCAGTGACATGTTTCCCCAACACAGATCCCTTAGCTTAGGTTCGAGAGTATTTCTGTTCATCCACTGTATCTCCCAGGCCTTCTATGGTCATCCACGATGAGACCCAGAGAAGTCAACTCCTTGAACAGCATAGTCCACCACACCTTACAATTGTGGTCACTATACCACCATAAATACAAACTAAAATCCCATAGACCACCTCTACTCTAATTTTTGGGCGATATAAGATTTCCCTCGGCCTTTAACTTCCCCAACAAAACGCCTTAACTACAGTTAACTCCTTAACTCCTTTGTTTGGGGGGGCGGCAAACAACCAAAACCCCCCCGCGCTGTCCGCCAGTTGGTCCACTGGCACTTGCCCCATCTAGGCAGCAGACACCTGAGGAGTGGCGGTGGGGATCGGGCATCCAGGCATCGGTGGGAACCGGGCATCAAGGCATCGGCCAACGGCTCTTCTCCTTCTTGTTTCCGCTGTGTGTCTCCTCCCCTCCACCTAGGCATCCAATAGGATCGCCTGTCCTTTCAGCCAATTGGGTAATGGGTATTCCGATTGGCCGGGAGGAGGATCAGTGTTGCAACAGCGAATATTCATTCGCTGTTGCAACACACCTGGGTGGGCTCCGGATGCAGCCACTGCGACCCGAGTCCACCTTATTTTGAAGCCTATTAGAGCCTCTGGCACTAATCAGGTGCATAAAAATAAAACCCTGGCCGCTGTGATTCATGCAATCCGTGCCCTGAAAAGGGCAGGATGCATGAATAGGGGTAGCCATGAAATAGACTCATGCTATGCATGAATCTATCCATTGCATATAGGGAGTGGCCTGGTGAGAGGGGGCGGCGCCCGGGCGCCCCTAATGGACGGGCTGCCCCTGAATTCAAATTTATGATCTTTTTCATACCTGCAGCAACAATATGAAGTTCCTAGTTCTGAATTCTATAAATATCTACAGATCAGACATTTCTTCAGATCCCTATATTCCCTTAAAGCGGAAGTCTTTTTTTTTTTTTAAGTCAGCAGCTACAAATACTGCAGCTTCTGGCTTTTAAAATAAGGACACTCACCTGTCCAGGGCGCCCGCGATGTCGGCACCCCGAGGCCAAACCATCCCTCAGTCCTCGGATGCTGCCGTCGTCATCTTCGGTAAGGGAATCAGGAGATGAAGCCTTGTGGCTTCACTTCCCGGTTTCACACTGTGCATGCGTGAGTCACGCTGTGCAATCCGAATGGTCCCTGCTGTCTCTGGGACCCTCATGTGTCCCAGCAGACAGCGCGGGGAGGGGGGGAGAAGCGTAGAGTCCCGTGGGAGTCTATGCCTGGAAGTGGGTGCAAATACCTGTATTAGACAGGTATCTGCACCCCCCCCTCCCCACTGAAAGGTGCCAAATGTGACACCGGAGGGGGGAAGGGTTCCGAAAAGCGGAGGTTGAATTTTTGTGTGAACCTCCGCTTTAATGCTAGACACTAATGAGGATGCACTTATGGGCACTGATAGGTGGCACTGATAGGCGGCACAGATATGCGGCACTGGTGGGCACTGTTGGGGCTGCATTAATAATCAGGACACTGATGATCAGTGTAGATGTCCCCTGCCACACTTGCAGGTTACCGGCTCTCCTCTCCTCATGCTGTGACAGAGCAGGAGGAAAGGAATGCCGATAACTGGCAAATGTGTTTCCATTGTGATCAGCTGTGATTGGCCCTTTACCCCAATCAGCTGGGTCCGAATGTGGAGGGAGCCGAAGGTTCGAGTTACTAAACGTCAGCTTTAAAACCTTAAAATGACTTGGAGAGGATCTGCAAAGAGGAGTGGGACAAAATCCCTCCTGAGATGTGTGCAAACCTGGTGGCCAACTACAAGACACGTCTGACCTCTGTGATTGCCAACAAGAGTATCGCCACCAAGTACCAAGTCATGATTTGCGAAGGGGTCATATACTTATTTCACTCATTAAAATGCAAATCAATTTATAACGTTTTGGAAATGCGTTTTTCTGGATGTTTTTGTTGTTATTCTGTCTCTCTGGCAAAATAAACCCACCAATAAAATTATAGACTGATCGTTTCTTTGTCAGTGGGCAAACGTACAAAATCATCAGGGGATCAAATAGTTTTTTCCCCTCACTGTATACGTAAGCCTTATTATAGGCATAACGATAGGTAAAAATTACGCATAGGAGTTTACTCCTGCCATAGCCTCAGCATCATGCATGGAGGAGTCAGCTGAATTATTTGAACACAGCGTCAGCCACTTGCTCCTTGAGGATGCACAACCATTACTTGATTCTGATGTTGGTTCTGAGGTTGAAACAGGTAGGAAAATGAGCCTACAGGGGAGAGGAGAACACTGATAAATAACAATTGGCAGTCATGTTCCCGCCAGCCGCAGCTTATTGCCAAGTTGGCTCCAGTGATGATGAGGATGGAGGGGATGATGATGGGGGTGATGAGGGATGATGAGATCACAGATTTTATCCAAAAAAAAATTGTTAATCTTTGCCTGAGTGTACTATAATTTGGCATAAGGCTTGCTCACTGTGGTGCAAAAATGTGTTATTTCCATCCAAAGTCTACCAAAAAAGGCACCACAATTTATCCAAAAAAATCTCCAATCTTGTTCCTAAATTGCACTAAAATGTGCCCTCATCATACAGACTGGCTCTCCAAGCCGTTGTTTACAAAATAAAGAAAGCTTGCAGAGAAAATCAATTTAAATATTTAAATATCTTTTTTTTTTCTTTAGAAATGTCAGTTTTGCTGCAGCATGTTCTATACACAGTACAGATGCGCCACTTTACAGGCAGACCAAGGGGACCCCCAGGCACTATATTTAAAGGAATTTTTCATTTTTATTGCTTCACTTTCAGCCTCATTAAAATCACTGCTCCTTTAAAACAATCTTTTAAAAAAAAAAAAATTTGCATTGATACATGGCCCCTGGGGCAGTACCAGGGCCCCCATGCCCTTTTTATGGCCAATAAATTGCATATAAGACTTCAAAATGAGCCCTTGATTTTTCAAGTTCGGGTCCCATAGACTTCAATGGGATTCGGAGTTCGGGTCCGAACTTTTGCGATGTTCGAGAGTTCTGGCGCGGACTGAACCGGGGGGTTGTTCGGCCCAACTGTACTGGGCATTTTTACCCTCTTTTCAGTTTTCTGGAAAAAGGGTCATTTTCTATCGTAGTTTTCTATCTTTCAGAGCTGTAACACTTTGAATGACAATTGCGCGGTCATGCAGCACTGTACCCAAAATAAATTTTCATCATTTTTTTGAGGCAGATAGAGCTTTCTTTTTGTAGGGTTTAATCATCACTGAGTTTTTTATTTTTTTGCTAAACAAAAAAAAAAAATTAACATTTTGAAAAAAAAATATGTTTTTCTTAGTTTCTGTTATAAAATGTTTAAAATAAGTAATTTTCCTCTTTCACTGATGTGCGCTGATGAGGCAGCACTAGTGGGCACTGATGAGGCGGCACTGATGGCCACTGAAGAGGCTGTACTGATATGAACTGATAGGCGGCCTTATTGGGCATTGATAGGCGGTACTGATGAGGAGGCACTGATAGGTGGCACTGATGGAAACTAACGAGGCTGGACCAGGGGCGGACTGATAACTCATAACCCCGGGCAATAGGAGATTATGGGGCACCCAGGCAATAAGAGATTATGGGGCCACACAGTATACACACACACAGTATACAATCACACAGTATACACATACATGTACACACAGTATACACAGACAGATGTATAAATCTGTGTTTTTTTTTTTACATACTGTCTCTGGTTTTACTGAGGCTGGCAACCCTGATGGGGCCCCCTAGTGGCCCAGGGCCCTCGGGCAGTGTCCGAGTGGCTCAATGGTCAGTCCGCCCCTGGGCTGGACTGATGGGCAATGAAAGAAGGCAACGATAGGCGACATTGATGGGCGGCACTAATGGGCACCGATTGGCACTGTTGGGGCTGCACTGATCCTCAAGACACTGATCAGTGCCTTGATTATCAGTGTAGCTGTCCCCTGTCACACTTGCCGATTACCGGCTCTCCTCTCCTCGTGCTGTGACAGCGGTTGAGGAAAGCATTACCGATAACTGCCAAGTGTTTTTACATTGTGATTGGACACAGCTGATCACATAGTAAAGGGCTGCTATGATTGGCCGTTCACCCCGATCTGTGATCAACTGTGTCCGAAGGCCACATCGATCATAGAACGCGCTGGATTCTGTGTTTCTCTTCTGCTAAAAGGGTAGAACAATTCAGCAATGGTCTATAAACTGTACAATCTATGTGTCAACGCACATTTAGTTCTTATCAACCCCCACCTAATATACACGCTGAGAATAAATGTCATTTACAAAAAAAAAAATACCTCACCTGTAAGAAATACATTCAATTTGTAAGATGGAAGGTACAGTGCGAATTGTAGAGAACTTGCCTTTATCCTTAGAACCATTGTCTGGAAAGTATAAAACCGGTAATTACTGCTAATGAGAATTCACTGGGTTAGCCAATTAAGCTTCATGCGGTGGGTTAGACTCGTATAAAGGAGAGGGTGTTAGACAATTCCTTTCCTTGTGTTAGCCTTCATAATGTGCTTAATAAGGAGTTACCATGAGGAATGTGTCATGAAGATTCTTGTTTAAACTATAATACTGGAGATTATTATTCCAAGTCATAATTCTAAGAAGCCCTTTGGAAATGTTGGAGACATATTGCAGTATAACAATAATAATAATAAGGTGAAGAGGCTGAGTCCTGGAAGCGTTGTTTCTCGTGGTCTTTGCCCGTTCCGGGGGGATGTATTTATCGTTAGACCTCGGTGGCTCTGCCACAGCTCCTTTATTTGATCAAAATCCTACTGATCCAAATCCTGTTTTTCAGAGGATTTGAACTTGAGCGTTCCACAAACATTTACCATCCCAGAGGTTCAAGTTCATATCTGCCCTTGTGTGTTCAACAGGCAAGCTAGATCTATTGGTTTTGGGTACAGTATATGGGGATAAGTAGGCAGCACTTTTAAAGGTACCAAAGTAATATACAAATAGGTTTGTTAAAAAGATACATTTTTATTAAACAAAGTTTCTGCCTGGATTGAAGGGGGGACCCATATGCAACCATAGAGAGAGGACAAATATTCTGAAAAGTAAAATTCATATGTAAGTAGGCTAAAAACTTACATACGCATTTTATTTTTTTTTAGAATATTTATCCTCTCTCTATGGTTGCATGGGGATAAGCAGGCAGGACTTTTAAAGGTACCAAAGTAATATACAAATAGGTTTGTTAAAAAGATACATTTTTATTAAACAAAGTTTCTTTAAAATGACAATAAATGTTTAAACAAATCGCATATCAATTCAAGTATCATGTACAACCACTTCTTACTCTACATGTTTCGCTCATAAGAGCTTCCTTAGGACAGAGCTTTAATCCCCCCTTTTAATCCAGCCTCCAATCTAGGACCTAGAAGTCTATGTCTTATGAACAAAAGATTGTTGTTTCTTTTGAAGTATTTAAACTTCATGCAACACTTTCAAAAGCTCCTGAGGAAGCTCTTATGAGCGAAACATGTAGAGTAAGAAGTGGTTGTACATGATACTTGAATTGATATGCGATTTGTTTAAACATTTATTGTCATTTTAAAGAAACTTTGTTTAATAAAAATGTATCTTTTTAACAAACCTATTTGTATATTACTTTGGTACCTTTAAAAGTCCTGCCTGCTTATCCCCATGCAACCATAGAGAGAGGATAAATATTCTAAAAAAAATAAAATGCGTATGTAAGTTTTTAGCCTACTTACATATGAATTTTACTTTTCAGAATATTTGTCCTCTCTCTATGGTTGCATATGGGTCCCCCCTTCAATCCAGGCAGAAACTTTGTTTAATAAAAATGTATCTTTTTAACAAACCTATTTGTATATTACTTTGGTACCTTTAAAAGTGCTGCCTACTTATCCCCATATACTGTACCCAAAACCAATAGATCTAGCTTGCCTGTTGAACACACAAGGGCAGATATGAACTTGAACCTCTGGGATGGTAAATGTTTGTGGAACGCTCAAGTTCAAATCCTCTGAAAAACAGGATTTGGATCAGTAGGATTTTGTTTCGCTCATAAGAGCTTCCTCAGGAGCTTTTGAAAGTGTTGCATGAAGTTTAAATACTTCAAAAGAAACAACAATCTTTTGTTCATAAGACATAGACTTCTAGGTCCTAGATTGGAGGCTGGATTAAAGGGGGGGATTAAAGCTCTGTCCTAAGGAAGCTCTTATGAGCGAAACATGTAGAGTAAGAAGTGGTTGTACATGATACTTGAATTGATATGTGATTTGTTTGAACATTTATTGTCATTTAAAAGAAACTTTGTTTAATAAAAATGTATCTTTTTTTACAAACCTAAGTTTCTTTAAAATGAAAATAAATGTTATTATTATTATTATTATTATTATACAGGATATATATAGCGCCAACAGTTTGCGCAGCGCTTTACAACATGGGGCAGACAGTACACTTACAATACAAATCAATACAGGACAAATCGCATATCAATTCAAGTATCATGTACAACCACTTCTTACTCTACATGTTTCGCTCATAGGAGCTTCCTCAGGAGCTTTTGAAAGTGTTACATGAAGTTTAAATACTTTAAAAGAAACAACAATCTTTTGTTCATAAGACATACTGTAGACTTCTAGTTCCTAGATTGGAGCCTGGATTAAAGGGGGGGGGGGGGGGGCATATGCAACTATAGAGAGAGGATAATTATTCTGAAAAGTAAAATTCACATGTAAGTTTTTAGCCTACTTACATTTTAATTTTCAGAATATTTATTTTTCCAAGTACAATTATTCATAATTGTTGTTTCTTTTGTAGTATTTAAACTTCATGCAACACTTTCAAAAGCTCCTGAGGAAGCTCTTATGAGCGAAACATGTAGAGTAGGAAGTGGTTGTACATGATACTTGAATTGATATGCAATTTCTTTGAACATTTATTGTCATTTTGCCATTTATTGTCATCTGAAAACGGACCACCAGTCGTTTTTAAAAATACTTGGGTCATGGTGGCTATCTGGTACCATAACCACGGTATTCAACGTCAAAGTATTGACACATAACGATGGTGGGCAGCCCGGAAGTGGTTAAATCAGTATTTTCTGCTAGAAAATTTCTTAGAACCCCCCAAACATTATTACATATATATATATTTTTTTTAGCAGAGACCTTAGAGAATAAAATAGCGATCGTTGCAATATGTGCTGTCACACAGTATTTGCGCAACGGTCTTTCTTTTTGGGAAAATTTACACTTTAATGAATCTTAAGCCATAGAAAACCAAATTTTTTTGTAAGATATAAATGAATATGTAACGCTGAGTAAATACATACCTAACATTAATGGCTTTAAATTGCACATGCTTGTGGAATGGCAACAAACGATGGTGCTTAACCACCTGCCGACCGGCCACAGTACATATACTGTGGCAGAACGGCTCTATTGCGTGAAGTTAAGTACCTGTACATAATTTCGTGCAATAGCCAGCAGAGGTGCATGGGCGCGTGCGCACGCTGATTGATCAGAGGGGGAGCTAATCAGTGGATTGCATCCGCCGGCCACCTGTGATTGCTCCCCAGAGACACAGAACGGTGATCTGCCGATGTAGGCAGATCGCCGTTCTGACAGGAATGAACAGAGGGATCTTGTGTTCCTGCTAAGCAGGAACACTGATCCCTCTGTTCATCCAGTGAGTCCATCTCCCATACAGTTTAAAAGCATAAGTGACACACTTAACCCTTTGATCGCCCCTGGTGTTAACCCCTTCCCTTCCCTGACAGTGTCATTAGTACAGTAACAGTGCATATTTTTAGGGGCACTATTTCTCTCACTGATACTATTCCTTCCACTGATACCAATTATGGAGCACTATTACTCCCCCTAATACCAATGATGGGGAACTATTCCTCCCACTGATACCAATTATGGGGCACTATTCCTCCCACTGATACCAATGATGGGGCACTATTCCTCCCACTGACACCAATGATGGGACACTATTCCTCCCACTGACACCAATGATGGGACACTATTCCTCCCACTGAAACCAATGATAGGGCGCTATTCCTTCCACTATTACTCCCCATAATATCAATGATGGAACACTATTTCTCCCTTTAATACCAATGATATTGAATTTTTTACTGCAACTGACACCAGGACATTTTTCTTCTCCATCTGGTCACAGCCTGGCCCCCTAAAGTCTGTAAAACAGTAAACTGGCCCTTTGTTTATAAAGTTTGGAGACCCTTGCTCTAATAGAACAGTTCCTGCACCCCTTCCTGCCCTGGAGGGGGATGTACTCCCAACACTAAGAGAACTCACATTCTTCTGTCTTCTGGCTGAAGATGAGAAGACGCATCTGCGTCCCGCCAACTGCCTATGAATCCATCCACATGTGTTTTTCTACCTCTAGGCTCTGTTCACACATATGCGAACTGGATGCAAACTGGACGCACCGGACCCTCTGCTGTGAACCGCGGCCACAGCATGTGTGAACGGATAAAGGGTCCCATGATGGGAGTAAAGGGCCCACGGGATCAGTGGTAAGGGCCCCTCTTAGGGTCCCGGGGGGGGGGTCCTTCATGGTTTCTTGTACCGGGGCCCTAAAATTTCTGGTTACGCCTCTGCCGCTGCGTGAATACCGTGTGACATAAAACATTTATTCTCTAGGGCAGGGGTCTCCAAACTTTCTAAACAAAGGGTCAGTTTACTGTACTTTAGACTTTAGGAGGGCCGGAGCAGGGCCAGTGGGAGTAGAAAATGTCCTGATGCAGTGGCAGTGCATCCATTAATGGTGCACGGGCGCTGCCCCCTCTCTCCAGCCACCCCCCTCTATGACTAAAGGATAGATTAATGCATTGCATGAACCTATTCATGGCCGCCCCCCCCCCCCCCCCCTATTCAGGCGACCGGCCCTTTTTCGGACCCCTGACGCCTGAATTACAGCAGTGTGGGGGGTGATTTTGAAGCACCTGATTAGTGCCATAGGCTCTAATAGGCTTCAAAAAAGGTGGACACGTGGTGCAAAGCATTCCGCTCGGAGTCCACCCAGGTGTGTTAGAAAAGCAAATGAATATTCGCTTTCCTAACACTGAACCGCCTCTCCGCCAATCAGGTGCACGGGTCTGTTACCTGTCACCTGATTGGCTGAAAGGACAGGCGCTGCGATTGGACGCCTATCAGAAAGAGGGGAGGAGACACATGGAGGATACAGGAGTCGATGTCTGACCCGCTGCCTGACCCGCCACCGAGACAGGGTAAGTTCCGGGCAGATGGCAAGCAAGCGGGCAACTTTTGATGGGCACAATGGCACTATTTGATGGGGCACAGTGGCTGCGTTTGATGGGCACAATGAGGCTGCAATTGATGTTTTTTTTCAGAATTTTTCAGTTTGTTTGCACCCCCCAAAAAAATTTGAAGCACCAGCCGCCACTGTCCTGATGTCCGGCTGGAGTAAACAATAACCTATATTTGGTGTCAGTGGGTGGACCAGTGCCCCATCGTTGGTGTCAATAAAAGGAATTGTGCCCCATCATTGGTATCCATGGGAGGAATAGTGCCCCATCATTGGTGTCAGTGGGAGGAATAGTGCCCCATCATTAGTGTGAGTGGGAGGAATTGTGTCCCATCATTGGTGTCAGTGGGAGGAATTGTGTCCCATCATTGGTGTCAGTGGGAGGAATAGTGCTCCATCATTGGTGTCAGTGGAAGGAATAGTGTCCCATCATTAGTGTGAGTGGGAGGAATAGTGCTCCATCATTGGTGTACGTGGGAGGAATTGTGTCCCATCATTGGTGTCAGTGGGAGGAATAGTGCTCCATCATTGGTGTCAGTGGAAGGAATAGTGTCCCATCATTAGTGTGAGTGGGAGGAATAGTGCTCCATCATTGGTGTCAGTGGAAGGAATAGTGCCCCATCATTAGTGTGAGTGGGAGGAATAGTGCTCCATCATTGGTGTACGTGGGAGGAATTGTGTCCCATCATTGGTGTCAGTGGGAGGAATAGTGCTCTATCATTGGTGTCAGTGGAAGGAATAGTGCTCCACCCATCATTGGAGCACAGGTGTGTCAGGAGGAGGCTGTCTCTCTGGAGCTACTGCAGGTGATCCGTGTGAGAGGGGACTGGTGAGGAACTCTCTCCCAGCTCTCCTGGCTCCTTTCTGGGGAAGCCATGGAGGACAGCGGGGCCTCTCCTGCTGGAGGCTCCCAGCCATCTCCTGGGCCATCAGGTAACATACCTGCCCCTATACAACCCATGGTTGGTGATCTCTCTGCCCCTGGTGAAGATGAAGGTTCCGGGGCCATCCGGGAGCGAGTGGTGGCCGGGATTAAGGTCCTGAATAGGGAAAGAGACAAGCTGTACAAGCTCAGAGCGGAGGTGAAGCGCCTGAGAAGGCAGCGTGAGGGCTTACATAGCCAGAGACGTGGGTCCATGGATCCGGAGATCCAACTGGCCAAGGTTCGGGTGGAACACCAGGAGACCATTGTGTCCATCATGGAAGGCAGAGATGGGCCATTTAAAGAAAAGTTTTGTAATGATAAAAGATTTGCGAGGATGACAAAGATGGAGGTGGAGGAGGAGACCCCCAGTTCTGACCCCCTGCCCCCTCAGGGAGAGGTAAGCAGCCCCATGCCTTCCCAGGACTCAGGAGGCATGCTCAGGGCCATCCAGGTAATGGAGTCTCCTTTGCGGGGAGATCAGCTGGCATTTAATGATGAGGACATTACAGACAATGTGCCTGACAAGGTAAAGCCTGTCAAGTCCCATATTGTGGATAAAACAATTTTTGTGCCATTCAACACTGTGACTGATACAGACAATGTGCCCAGTGAGAGTCAGGCTGCTAGTCCTATGTGTAGTAATGCTGTGCCTGCTGATGCTGCAGTACAGCAAAGTTTGCTTTTAAAAAATGACATTCCTGCAGATGAACTACAAGATTCAGCAGAGCCAATTAACCCCCCTTTAGCTGAAGCTGTTTGCCCCACAGCTGCTGAGGACTCTACAGCACAGCTTCAGGAGACAGCTGGTATTGCATCAGAAACTGTGACTATTCCTGATGGGAATGTGAAGTTTTTTGTGACTGATAAAAATCATCCCAGTACCAGTGTGATGAACAATGGTCCCAGTTCAAGTGTGGACAGTCCTACCAACTCCATTCAAGCAGTGAATAATAATAGTAATGTACAGACTGCTGTGACTTCAGTGTGGGGCCTTGGCCCTGATAAACTTACCTTTGCTCAGGTGGTACGCTCTGCTCCTGGTAGCTCTGCTCCCAAGCGGGGTTTTCCCCTACAGGCTACCACTTTGAGCACCCCAGGATCTGGTCTTGGGTCTCTGGCTTCTGCTGGGGGTCCCAGACGTAATGTTGTTATTTTGAAATGGGAAGGTGGTGCGATCCCTCCAGCACGGCGTGCAGTGGTGGATTTGATTTTAGAGATGGGTTTTGGGGCAAATGATCTGTATGCCTTTATACATGTAGCTGGGACACGGGATTATACAGTTAGCTTCACCAGGCCAGAGGGTCTTGACCTGTTCTGGGAGAGATATGAGGCTCGTTGCAGGTCAAGACCTGAATGGGAAGGTCTGGCCCCAGTTGCAGTTTCTCAGAGGTCTACAGTAAAAAAAATCACAATTATCCTCACTAATGAGAGTGTCCCTGCCCGGGATCTAGAGGTTTGGTTAAGGAACTATGGGGAGGTTTTGACCAAGCCCAATAAAATCCTTGATGAGCGTAACATCTGGACTGGGGGTTGGTCAGTAACAGTGAGGTTGGCCAGGGATGGGAATGTTGTCCGTCACCTGCCCTCCTCAGCTTTTATAGGGAGGGATAGGATGACTGTTTTTTACCCTGGTCAGCCGAAGCTGTGTCACTGCTGTGGAGAAAAGGGGCATTTGAGCTCCTCCTGTTCAGCCTTGATATGTTCAGTGTGTCGGGGTCAGGGTCATATGGCTAAGGACTGCACCGAAATGATCAGGTGCAACCTGTGCCTGCGCCTTGGCCACCCCTACAGCAGATGTCCTGAAGCCTGGCACAATATGGAGAAGGAGGTAATAGATGACTTGTCAAGGCTGGACAGGATGGAGGGTGAGGCCCCTGGTGTACCATCCTCCTCTGCGGTGACCGACTCCCCTGGTCCTGCTCAGGATCCCTCTCCAGTTCCTGTGGCCACCCCTCATGTGTCTGTAAGTATTCCTTCTATATCTGTATCTGTCTCCCCCCAGCCTACTGTACCCTCTCCTCTTGTGTCAGAACCTTCCAAGTCTGTGCCCCCTGAGTCAGTTACCCCCCAGGAGTCTACCCCTCCTAAGTCTGATTCAAAGGGAGCACCCCCCCCACCAGGAGTGGCAGTGGGTACTAAAAAGGTTGCTTCTTCCTCTGTAAAGAAGTCTTGTGGAAAGACTTCACAGAAAAAAGTAAGAGATGAGGGCATCTCTGAAGCTGACCTGCAGTACCTGGAGGAGAGAAGGAAGGTTGGGAAGCGGAAGAAGCAGGTGGTGAGGACGGAACAGGCTCCAGTGCCTGTCTCCAACCGTTATAGGTCCTCTAATTGGGATATTTCTTCATCTGGAGCTTCTTCGGAGCGAAGTTCTGATTCCGAAATGGAGTTTAAGGCGGCCTCAAGAAAGAGAGAGGCTTCTGGTGATGAGCAGCAGAGGGGAGCTAAGAAGCAATCCACCCAATAACCCAAATGGCGGTTCCCCCTCCGTTAAAAGTGGTGACAATAAATGTCGCCAGCATTAAGTCAGTAAGAGCTCGTTCTATGGCCTTCTTTTTGTTCAGCCAATTAGATGCTGAAATTTTATTTTTGCAAGAGACTAGGCTCACCTCCTTGGCAGATATTCATATGGCCAAGAGAGAGTGGAGGTATGGTCCATCTTACTGGTCTCTTGCGGCCGAGCCTTACGGCGGTGTGGCGGTGTTGTTTAAAACCGGCATGGTAACTGTCCGGCGGGTTATTGAGGTGGAGATTGGGAGATGTATGGTCTTAGACGTCCTTGTGGGAGGGCAGGACCTGCGCCTAATTAATGTTTATGGACCGCACACAAAGTGGGACAGGAAATGCCTTTTTACAAGGATCAAGCCATTTCTTTTTACATCCCGGCAAGTGGTCTTTGGAGGTGACTTTAATACAGTAACTAGGCCCAAGGACAGGAAGGACTTCAAGGACAGGCTGGGATATGATAGCGTTTTTTTAAATAGTATGGTTAGGGATGCTGGTCTTGTGGATGTGCACATTAAGCACCTCCCGGATGACACTGGGTTCACCTTTCATCGAGGTAATAGTCAGAGTAGAATAGATAGGTTTTTTTTGAAGGAGACCTCTGCTTTCTCGCTCCCGGTGGTGCAGGCAGTAGAGTTCTCTGATCACTGTATGCTATCTGTGGTCCTGAATGCTTCAGACGCCCCTCAGAGGGGCAAGGGCATCTGGAGATTGAATTCGACTCTACTCAAGGAAGAACATGTTAGACAATCCTTTGAGGAATTCTTTCAGGCACAGGTGACCATCCTGGACTTTTGTAGCAGCAAGGCTGAGTGGTGGGAGCTGACCAAAAAGAGGATTGCTGGATTCTTCAGGGGCCTAGCCAATAGAAAGCAGTTTAATAAATACATGACCTACCAACGTTTACGGAGGAAGCTGGATATTCTTGTCTCGAGAGGAGGAGATCCTGGGGCAATCTCCGAAGTGAAACTCCTTCTCAGGAAGTGTCAATATGACCGGCATGCCTCTTTGGTTCTGGAGAGGGACTATGGGAAGTACCACTCGCCTGACCCTTACCAGAACTGCAAACAAGGTGTAGCTGTTAAAACGGTCGTTGGCCTTAAGGACAGTACAGGTTCCTTGACAAAGTCCAGGTCAGGGATTCTGGAGGTCGTGAGGTCCTTTTATGCTGACCTTCTTGGGAGGAAAGAGCTTGACCGTGACAAGATGGAAAGCTTTTTGGACTCTACTCCAGGTCTAAATGATGAAGATGTCCCATTGATGAATTTGACAGAGGAGATCACAGTTGAAGAGGTGATAAGGGCAATTGAACAGCTTGCCATCAAAAAGTCACCTGGACCGGATGGCTTGACGGCTGAGTTTTACAAAGCTTTTAAGTCTATTCTGGCCCCACATTTGGTAGAGGTTTTTAACAGTTGCCTTGCAGAGGGGGTACTTCCCTCTTCCATGAGGCACTCAGCTGTGATTCTTCTTTCAAAGGGTAAAGATCCTTCGATGGTTGAGAATTGGCGCCCCATCAGCCTTCTTAATGTCGATAGAAAGATACTGGCAAAGATCATTTTCTGGCGCCTATCGTCAGTAGCAGAGTCTTTGCTTTCTCGCCATCAGCACTGTTCGGTCCAGGGTAGGTGCACCTTCACAGCAGTTTTAGCTGTCCGGGAGGCCTTGGAGCGGTGCAGGGCTGCAGGCTGGGGAAAGTATTTGCTGACATTGGATCAGGCAAAGGCTTTTGATCGTGTTAACCATGAGTACCTGTGGTTGCTCCTTAGTAAGTACGGTCTGCCGGGTGGTTTTGTCGATTGGTTAAAAGTCTTGTATGAGGGGGCAGAGAGCTTTTCTCTTGTTAATGGTTGGGTTGGGCAGTCCTTTGAGGTTGGCTCCGGGGTGCGCCAGGGTTGTCCCCTGAGTCCCTTGCTCTATGTGTTTGCAATCGACCCCTTCATCAGGAGGCTAGAGAGCAGCATGTTGTGTGGGGTGCCAGTGGGGCTTCCGGGTGAGCCGCCTTTGAGGGTTGTTGCCTATGCGGATGATGTGTCAGTGATTGTCACCGGGGCGGATGAAGCAGAGGAGGTGGTTTCTCTGACATCACGGTATTCTGAAGCATCAGGCTCCAAGATCAATCAGGAAAAGAGTGAAGTCTTCTGGATGGGAAAGGAAGGTGAGGGTTTTGATCTCCCGGACACCTTTCCAGTGCCCCAGGAAAGAATTAAGATTCTAGGCATTGAATTTGGACCCGGCGATTATGGCCTCAAAAACTGGGAAGGCAGACTGGAAATTGCCAATACTAAGGTGGTCAGCTGGAAGAAATGGAAGTTATCTATGAGAGAAAGGGTTGATCTGATTAAGACTTACCTGATTCCGATCTTTTTGTATGTCAGCTTTGTCTGCATCTTGCCAGTGTCTCTCTATGCTAGGGTCAGTAGTGTGTTCTTCCAGATGTTGTGGGGGAACAGACTGAACCCCATCAAGAGGAATGTCACCTATCTATCCAGGAGAGAGGGTGGCTTAGGTATGGTCAACCCAGTTCTTTTCTTTTCACTGCTTTTTCTCAAGTTTAATATTGGTAATATGCTTGCAGTGGAACCTCCTGGATGGGCAGGCATTTTTAGATCTTGGTTTAGGCCTTTTCTGCGACTTTGGGAAGAAGGTGGCCAAGTGAAGAATCTCAGGGGTCATCGTGGTCAGCTACCAGCCTATGTCGCTCCGTGCCTGAAGTTATTACGGCAGTGGCGATTGTCGGCTGAAGATCTCAGATCGGTTCCGAGGAAAGTCCTTATGAGTCGAGTCTTGAGCGCAGTCTTTCATGACCCACTGGCCTTAAGGGATTGCCCAGGCCCAGTTTTGAGGGCAGGGTTAAGACTTATTAATTTGGACAGAGTACCTCCTAAATTCAGGGATCTGGCCTGGATGTGCTTCCATGGGAGGCTCTATGTTAGGGGCAATTTGAAATTCCGCAGTGGGGTGGATCGTAGCTGTCCTCGGGAGGAGTGTGCAGGTGAGGAGGAGACTATGGACCATTTTCTGCTTCATTGCCCTTTTAACATAGAGGTGTACAAACAGGTGGGGCGGGCCCTCGGTGTCCCTTTCCTCTCCAGGCTGGGTTATGCTGAGTGGGTGTATGGAGCATTCAATACTGGTGGGGTTTTTTGTTTAGATACACTTTTTCTAGTTAGCCTAGTAGTCCGTTATTTCACTTGGAACGCACGGTGTCAGGTCAGCATTCGGCGTAAAATCCTTCCTGTTCAGGTGGTGGTGTATGACATTCTGCATGAGGTGGAGAAGATTCGGGTACTTGAGAGAGACAAGCGGAGTCAGGGGGCTTGGTTGAAGGCGTGGAGGGGTTTCAAGCCTCCCTGACTGCCAGGAGTCTCTTTCCCGGGTGTGGCTGTCTGTCTCTTATCACCCTAGATTATTATTTTTTGGATTAATTTTTGATAAATGGCTGCGTACATAGGTGATGGGTTGTGCCTCTTAGGCCCTCTCTGCTGCTTTATGTAAATAGTTTTGGTAACGGATTATGTATATATTGTATATATTCTGAACATGGATGTGTATTCCTTGGATTTCTGTTGAAGTTTTGTACTATGGTTTTGTTTTTTACTTTTGTATAAAATTGGTTGCTTGATTCTTTTAATAAAAGATCAATAGTGCTCCATCATTGGTGTACGTGGGAGGAATTGTGCCCCATCATTGGTGTCCGTGGGAGTATAGCCCTTACCCCCGAAGGAGCGGCTGATTTAATATGTATTTCCACCATATACGGGACTCAGAGTCTGTATTAGGCCTTACGCCCATCAATGTATGCACCAGTCACTTATGCCGCGTACACACGGTCGGACTTTTCACCTGCAAAAGTCCGACGGACGCCGCCGGACCAAGTCCGGCGGACAATCCGACCGTGTGTGGTCTCCATCGGACTTCCGACGGACCGTTTCGGGTGGAAATCCGACGTACTTTAGATTTGAAGCCTGCTTCAAATCTTTACGTCGTACCTCCGCCGGACTCAGTTCCTGAGGGAAAGCCCGTTCGTCTGTATGCTAGTCCGAAGGACCAGATATGACGGAGGAGCAGGTTACTGCATCTCGCGCTCGCTGCAATAGGAAAAACGAATTTTCCCATTGCGGCGAGCGCGGGGGGCATCCCAGGCCCTTAGGTCTGGTATAGAACTTTAAGGAGAACCCCCTACGCCGAAAAACCGGCGTGGGGGTCCCCCCAAAATCCATACCAGACCCCGATCCGAGCACGCAGCCCGGCCGGTCAGGAAAGGGGGTGGGGACGAGCGAGCGCCCCCCCCTCCTGAACCGTACCAGGCCGCATGCCCTCAACATGGGGGGGTGCTTTGGGGGAGGGGGCGCCTTGCGGTGCCCCCCCACCACAAAGCACCTTGTCCCCATGTTGATGAGGACAAGGGCCTCTTCCCGACAACCCTGGCCGTTGGTTGTCGGGGTCTGCGGGCGGGGGGCTTATCGGAATCCGGGAGCCCCCTATAATAAGAGGGCCCCCAGATCCTGGCCCCCCCACCCTATGTGAATGAGTATGGGGTACATGGTACCCCTACCCATTCACCTAGGTAAAAAGTGTCAATAATAAAACACAACACAGGTTTTTAAAATAATTTATTAAACAGCTCCGGGGGGGGGGTCTTCTTCCGTCTTCGGGGGTCCCTCTGGTTCATCTTCTCCCGGCGTCCGGTTGGTTCTTCTCCGCTCTCCGGCCTCTTCTCCCGGTGTCCCAGGTCTTCGGCCGGCCCCTCCGCTGTCTTCAGGTAGCTCTATTGCCAGCGGAGGTCCGGACTTCTTGGCTTCTTGTGTTCTCTTCTCTTCTCTTCCCCCAGATGTTGACACGACGCTCTCTCCGGCTGGACTGGTCTCTGAGGGCTGCGTTGTGACTTATATAGGCGGAGACCCCGCCCCCATATGATGTCACAGTCCCTGGGCATGCTGGGACTGTGACGTTTTAGGGGGCGTGGTCGACCACCCTATGTGGTCGACCATGCCCCCTAAAACGTCACAGTCCCAGCATGCCCAGGGACTGTGACATCATATGGGGGCGGGTCTCCGCCTATATAAGTCACAACGCAGCCCTCAGAGACCAGTCCAGCTGGAGAGAGCGTCGTGTCAACATCTGGGGGAAGAGAAGAGAACACAAGAAGCCAAGAAGCCAAGAAGTCCGGACCTCCGCTGGCAATAGAGCTACCTGAAGACAGCGGAGGGGCCGGCCGAAGACCTGGGACACCGGGAGAAGAGGCCGGAGAGCGGAGAAGAACCAACCGGACGCCGGGAGAAGATGAACCAGAGGGACCCCCGAAGACGGAAGAAGACCCCCCCCCCCGGAGCTGTTTAATAAATTATTTTAAAAACCTGTGTTGTGTTTTATTATTGACACTTTTTACCTAGGTGAATGGGTAGGGGTACCATGTACCCCATACTCATTCACATAGGGTGGGGGGGCCAGGATCTGGGGGCCCTCTTATTATAGGGGGCTCCCGGATTCCGATAAGCCCCCCGCCCGCAGACCCCGACAACCAACGGCCAGGGTTGTCGGGAAGAGGCCCTTGTCCTCATCAACATGGGGACAAGGTGCTTTGTGGTGGGGGGGGCACCGCAAGGCGCCCCCTCCCCCAAAGCACCCCGACATGTTGAGGGCATGCGGCCTGGTACGGTTCAGGAGGGGGGGGGCGCTCGCTCGTCCCCACCCCCTTTCCTGACCGGCCGGGCTGCGTGCTCGGATCGGGGTCTGGTATGGATTTTGGGGGGACCCCCACGCCGGTTTTTCGGCGTAGGGGGTTCCCCTTAAAGTTCCATACCAGACCTAAGGGCCTGCGACGGGGCTCGCAAGGTTTCAATCTCGCCAAAAAAAGCGGCGAGATTGAATTCCTTTTCTAGTCCCGTCATACCCAAGTCACGTTCAAAATGAACGGACTTGTCCGTGTGTGGGAAAGTCCGTTCATTCTGAAAGTCCGGCGGAAGTCCGTCGGGAAGACCGGATTCCGGAAAGTCCGGCCGTGTGTAGGCAAGTCCGGCCGTTCAGAAAGTCCGGCGGTATTCCGCCGGAAGTCTGGCGGCAAGTACGTCGGACCTAGCTTTCTAGAAAGTCCGACCGTGTGTATGCGGCATTAGTTCTGTTTCCAATGCTTTATTGCAAAACTTTTAGAGAAGTAGCAGTAAAGAGGTAGAAGAGGAGATCCTGAAGACAAACACACCTTCAGTCACCAGATCTTGCCCACTGACCTAGCAGCTGGAATTGCGCACGGACGAAAAGTCTCTGCGACAGGATTTAGTATTAGTTGAACGATCCTCTGCCACAGGATTTAGTATTAGTTGCACGATTACACAGTACCAAAACCTTTAAGACGACCCGGCAGTACTGTGAGGCAGGTTAGTTAAGTATAGGTGCATCCTCCAAGTAAGTTACCAGGCCCTCCCGAGAGACCAGCCTTCATCCTGGCTCTCTCCAGCAAAGTTCCTCCCCTTGATCTCCTCAGCTTGGCTCGGCTTCTTCCTAACAGGCAAGACAGCCTAAGGACCACCTCTGTGGTGGTAGGCCCCAGACAGGCTTCTGGGCCTACTTGTAGTCACATAGCCTCATGCCAACGTGGTCCCGAGGCAGGAGAAAAGTCACCACATACCTTAGGCCAGGAGGGCCAGGAGGCAAGAGAGAAACAAAAATGGTGTCTGCCCCTTAAGTACCCTCTCCCAGAACGCACAGCGGTGGACCACCCCCACTGGGCTGTTTCCAAGAAAGAAGAGCACTCAATACACTTCAGCCTGTTGCTCTTCCAACACTGGCCTGTGGTGACAACGACACCTACAGACAACAGTGTGGAACTGCATGCAACACAGCCAATGCTGGAACAGAAGTTAATTTAGCCACAGATTAAATCTGAACTGTGTACAGATATCCCCCTAAATTTACATGCAAGCGTCTGATCAACAGGAGCAGGGCGCTACAGGAGGAATTGTGCCCCATCATTGGTGTCAGTGGGAGGAATTGTACCCCATCATTGGTGTCCGTGGGAGGAATTGTACCCCATCATTGGTTACGTGGGAGGAATTGTGCCCCATCATTGGTGTCCGTGAGAGGAATTGTGCCCCATCATTGGTGTCTGTGGGAGGAATTGTGCCCCATCATTGGTGTCCGTGGGAGGAATTGTGCCCCATCATTGGTGTCCGTGGGAGGAATTGTGCCCCATCATTGGTGTCCGTGGGAGGAATTGTGCCCCATCATTGGTGTCCATGGGAGGAATTGTGCCCCATCATTGGTGTATGTGGGAGGAATTGTGCCCCATCATTGGTATCCGTGGGAGGAATTGTGTCCCATTGTTGGTGTACGTGGGAGGGTAGTACCCCAAGGGCCGGATAATGGCTAGCAAAGGGCCACATCTGGCCCCAGGGCCACAGTTTGGAGACCACTGCTCTAGGGACTCTGATTTAAAAAAAAAAGACAAAAAACTATTTAATGATTGGGAGTTCTAAACAATTTTCTAGCAAAAAATACTGATTGTTACATGTAAACAAAAAGTGCCAGAAATGGCCTGGGGGGGGGTTCAAGTGATTAATTTACTTAGCAATGGAAATATTATTATTAGAAGTTATTTTTCAGCATTGGAAAACCACAAGAAATCAGAAACGAGCCACAATTCAGCAGCTGCATGGCACATCCACTTGGATGTAAGCGTCTCTTTAGAATTCTTCATTTTATTGGATGTTCATTGAATCAGAACGCCGCATGTTTGTGCAGATAATGTGTATTTGGTGATGTTTAATGAGATTAACCTGTCAATTCCAATAAAACAGAGTGGCGAGACTGCGGCGGGGCGAATCCACGTTTATATGACACTGATGTCTAATGCACGCAGACAGTTGCCTTTTCCGCGCTGACACCGCGGCACCGGCTCCCACCCATTTGCATATATTACACCTTTAATAAATGCCTGGGTCACCGCTGTAAATCGACGGCGTTTCTGAAACACAAAGAGAACATGATGAATGATGTTTGCTCGCCATACAATTATTTGTAATAGGCTGCACTGTTCCATTTACCATTTTTCTAAATGGCTGTTTCACATCACAATACGTTGTTGTTGTGCGGGAATTCATTAAAGCCATAGGTGGTCAAACATGCTTTCCCTTTCTGATTATGCGGAAATTTATTACGGGGTTTTTTTGTTGTTTTTTTTTTTTTTTTTTTTTTATGTCAGAGAGTGTATTATGTAAAGAGAGGGAAAGCAAGAAGTTTTTTTTTTTCTCCAAACAGAAATGTAAAGAATTTATATGCCGAAATGGTCAACTTCAAAGCCAAGTTTGATGAAATCTATGGAACTGTAAAGCCTTCGTACACACGATCGGATTGTTGGACAACAAAACCGTGGAATTTTGTCCGAATGGCGTTGGCCCAAACTTGTCTTGCATACACACGGCCACACAAATGTTGGCCAACAATTCCGAACGTAGTGACGTACTACGTGGTTTTTCAGCTCTTTAGCGCCACCCTTTGGGCTCCTTCTGCTAATTTCGTGTTAGTAGAAGTTTGGTGAGTGTTGATTCGCGCTTCATTTTAGACTTTTAATTTCGCGCTTTTCAGTTCGTTTCTGAACGTCCGTTCGTCAACCAGCCATGTTGTGGAATCGGAGGAGATAACGTGTTATTTATTATTGGCCTTGGAGTTATTGCTTTCACATTATTTTTTTGGTTGAATAATAATGATTTGATTTGTTATATTTTCTATATTTTTCAATGCACTTTTTTGGTTAAGTTCTATTGGCAGATAGCATGTCTATTTTTTTTTTTTTTTTTTTTTTAATAAACAAAGAAAAAAACTGCGCTAAAATATGTGGATAAATAACTCAAATGTGAAAAATAAAAAATAAACCCAAACAAATATAAATGTGAATGTAAAAAGCAGCAACTCTAATTATATGACACCCATATATTACTCAAATATAGAAACACAAGAATCTCGCTAAATTAAAGAAATAGACAATAAATGAATTGGAAATAGTGAATAAATGAGTAATCATTGCAAAAAAAAACAAGTAATAAATAGACTTGAATGCGTGTACAAAACAGATTATATACGATATATAATAAAGTCTGTGTGAATAATAGCATCAAATATTATCCACCCGTGCAAAACAAAAACGTCCACATAAGACAATCTTGATTAGACATGTGCACAGCCAAAAAATTTGTTCATTTTCATTTTCGTTTCATTAGTTTATTATTTTTTTCGTTTTTCGGGTCATTCGTTATGATCGCGATTCGTAAATTCGTTCATTCGTAAATTCGTAAATGCGTTCATTCGTACATTCGTACATTCGTACATTTTTACATTTGTAAATTCGTACATTCGTAAATTCGTAAAATCGTACATTTGTAAATTAGAAAATTCGGAAATTTGTAAATTCGAAGTTTGAAAATCCAAAAATTCAAAAATCTTTGAAATATTTGACTGTCAGTGAACGTAACAAATACGAATTTATCCGAAGTTACGAATTATCCAAAACGAATGCTGCATCTAAACAAATGGAACGGAACAAATTAATAATAAATAATAATAATAATAAAATGTTGTTATTATTATTATTGTTATTTATTATTATTAATTCATTACGTTCCATTCCGTTTTTTTGGATCATTCATAACTTTGGATAAATTTGTATGTGTTACGTTCACTAACAGCCAAATTTGAAAGGAAATTACAATACCTATAATTTAAAAGTTACTAGTAATTACTAGTAGTTAAGTTATTATCAGTTAACTATTATTTCAGATTTCTGAATTTTCGAATTTAGAAATTTACGAATTCACTAATTTACTAATGTACGAATGTATGAATTTACGAATGTCCAATTTTATCGAATTTACGAATATTCGGAAAAAATTCGTTAAACGGGTTTTCGTTAATTCGGATATTCCCGAATTAACGAATTTGTCGAAATTCGTTAAAAAACGAATTCGGAACGAAACGAATTGCACATGCCTAATCTTGATCCACTATGTGATAAAAAGGATGTGATCCACCACCGGTATAGAAGGGGTTACCCCTTACCAAAAAGACATGATCCCCCACCACAGAGGATCATGAAAAGCATAACAGCTGTGACTCAGCTATGACTAATCAGTAGGAGCAGCCGATCTGCCTTTCCTCCCCTGACAGAACGGGGATCTGTCTATTTACATTGACAGATCTCTGTTCTATCTCTGTAAGGCCCGCCGGCCACACGCATCGGCTCCAGCGGCACACGCCCCCTACAGTTTTTAAAGCGCCAGACATACAGTTACGGCGATTTGCCCAGAGGGGCCAACCTGCCGCAGTGTAACTGTGGCAGCTGGTGCTTAAGTGGTTAATTCATTTTTAATATTCAACGCACACTCCCCCATTCATCCATGTCTCCATGCTTTATTTTGCTAAGAAATCACTTTAAAACACCCCTCTAGCATTTCAGGCTGTGGCCATCTTGAGTAAAGGCAGATGATTCATGTAGCATTTACTTCCTGGAATCCATCTACCCTTAGCTCAGGCATGCAGGCAGGAGGGTGTGCTTAGTTGAGAAAGCCCTTCCTCCGTGTAGCGGTACCCTCTTGAGGGTTGCTGAGTATTGTGGTCCATCTCTCACCCTGCCCGCCGGTTATTTCTTGAGGAAATCTGGTTCAATGGTAGCGGTTTGAGGAGGATACAAGAACCATTGTACATAGGAAAATGACGCCTCAATCTCATTCAAAGATATGACTTCCATTGGAACAAATTGGCCTTAGTTTCTGGATTATAGCCATAGACACACAGTTCAACTCTGATTATAACCTTCTTGAGGAAATCTGGTTCAATGTTAACGGTTTGAAGTAGATACAAGATACAAGAAACATTGTACATAGGAAAATGACGCTTCAGTCCCATTCAAAGATACGACTTCCATTGGGACAAATTGGCCTTCTTTTCTGGATTATAGCCATACACACACAGTTCACCTCTGATTATAACCTTCTTGAGGAAATCTGATTCAATGGTAGCGGTTTGAGGAAGATACAAGAAACATTGTACATAGGAAAATGACGCCTCAGTTTCATTCAAAGATACGACTTCCATTGGGACAAATTGGCCTTAGTTTCTGAATTATAGCCATAGACACACAGTTCACCTCTGATTATAACCTTCTTGAGGAAATCTGGTTCATTGGTAGTGGTTTGAAGAAGATGCAAGATACAAGAAACATTGTACATAGGAAAATGACACCTCAGTTTCATTCAAAGATACGACTTCCATTGGGACAAATTGGCCTTAGGTTCTGGATTATAGCCATAGACACACAATTCACCTCTGATTATAACCTTCTTGAAGAAATCTGGTTCAATGTTAACGGTTTGAAGAAGATACAAGATACAAGAAACATTGTACATAGGAAAATGACGCCTCAGTCTCATTAAAAGATATGACTTCCATTGGGACAAATTGGCCTTAGGTTCTGGATTATAGCCATAGACACACAGTTCACCTCCGATTATAACCTTCTTGAGGAAATCTGGATCAATGGTAGGGGTTTGAAGAAGATACAAGATACAAGAAACATTGCACATAGGAAAATGACGCCTCAGTCTCATTCAAAGATACGACTTCCATTGGGACAAATTGGCCTTAGTTTCTGGATCATAGCCCTAGACACACAGTTCACCTCTGATTATAACCTTCTTGAGGAAATCTGGTTCAATGGTAGCAGTTTGAAGAAGATACAACATACAAGAAACATTGTACATAGGAAAATGACGCCTCAGTCTCATTCAACGATACGACTTCCATTGGGACAAATTGGCCTTAGTTTCTGGATTATAGCCATAGACACACAGTTCACCTCTGATTATAACCTTCTTGAGGAAATCTGGTTCATTGGTAGTGGTTTGAAGAAGATGCAAGATACAAGAAACATTGTACATAGGAAAATGACACCTCAGTTTCATTCAAAGATACGACTTCCATTGGGACAAATTGGCCTTAGGTTCTGGATTATAGCCATAGACACACAATTCACCTCTGATTATAACCTTCTTGAAGAAATCTGGTTCAATGTTAACGGTTTGAAGAAGATACAAGATACAAGAAACATTGCACATAGGAAAATGACGCCTCAGTCTCATTTAAAGATATGACTTCCATTGGGACAAATTGGCCTTAGTTTCTGGATTATAGCCATAGACACACAGTTCACCTCTGATTATAACCTTCTTGAGGAAATCTGATTCATTGGCAGCGGTTTGAAGAAGATACAGGATACATCAAAGTCACCAAAAAAACGTTCTTGTTATATTAACAAAGGCTAGACCTTTTTCCGGACAGACCTCGTGAAATGGAGAAGGGTCACTGTCAGCCTAGGACAAAGAAGAACATATAATAGACAGTCCTCAGCCTTTGCATGTTACCACCACCCTGTGTTGATGCACTTGTCAATTTTTATCATTTATTTTTACTTTAGCCAGTCTCCATAGAGACAGCCCCTTTCCTCAATGGCATGGCATGGTATTACCTGTCTGTGTAAGAGTATCCATTCATAACCCACACACAATACTCGCTATAGACGAATAACGATGGATCGAAGCCCTGCACTTGAATGCAATTTGAAGTGAATGTATTTCATATCACAGCTGAGCTCTTTTGCTGGGAAAATTAATCAAGTTTAGTAAAAATTGCATCTGATGTCTCCTCTAACATTCTTACAGTCAAAATAAAAAAACAAAAAAACAGTGCCACCAGGTGTGAAAACAATGGATCCAAAATAGAATACAAAACCCACAAAGGAAAACAATATCACCTAAAACAAATGGCTACACCAAAAAAAAATAAATAAATAAAAAAACATGGCGATATACAATTGTACAACATGCCACAAATATAACCCGCAAATTAAAAACATTTTTTTAAAAATACAAAAAAGTGAGTGACTATCAATACAACAGTCCCAAAATATCATGTTATCGCCCAAATCCCCCCAAAAAACAATGTAGTACTCATCCTTGATGGAGTCACTGGATTGTTTGGTCCTTCCACCCTGCTCCAGTGATGACCCACCCTGTACCTGGACCCAAGTGACACCAACACCTGTAACAGGTTAAATGGACTTTATTAACAACTGAAAGCCCCGCAGAAGAAAAGTGGGTTACCAACCCAACAGCAGTAGTAATAGTGTAGCGCATCCCCTGTAGGAGCCACTGGTGAATAGGGATCCCCCACCTTGCACAGCCAGGCACACCAGATTTTCCACAGGTTCACTGAGATAAAAAAATAGCCCATGCAGCTATGGTTTTTTTTAGTTTTATTTAGGGGTTAATATCTTGGATGGGGATAGGGGTTCCCATTTAACTGGAACAAAGTTTCTTAAGGGACACACAGCTATATAGAGCTATATACACTCCTCATCCTCCAGCACATCATTTGCTTTCAGAAAGGCCTGGCTGGAACACTGTTTAGGTGGGATCAGGGCACTCTGTCAGATCCAGCAACAGCCTCTTACAGTCAGGGACCGCGAGACCCTTTGGTGTGTAGAAAACTCCCAGTGTCCAGCTACCCTCCTGTGGCTGTTGATCCCAGCACCGCCTCTTCAGGCACTGCCGGCCCACCTGGCTGCATCTGCCCAATTCTCTAGCTCTCCTGGCTAATCTTCCACAGTTCTCTCAGGCTATCTCTGTCCTCCCCGACTGTCTTACTCACCAGACACCCAGCTGTCTTCTCCCTGGAAATCTGCTGGATATGCTCCCTGGCCCCTGCTGTCCTCACACCTGCTCTCGTGCCTCTGGACAGGACTTCTTCATGTGTTGTAGAGGATCCCTCCAGCACCCAAGCCCCAGGCCCGAGGTCAACCCCCCCCCCACCCCAGACTAGGGGGCTACTCTTAAGGGCCTCCAACAGCCTCCTCAGCACTCCATCTTCAGCTTCCACCCAAACTCCACTCTGCTCCTGCTGGGCTGACTTAGAGTATTTATGAGGTGCCCTCCCCCTGCCAGCCCATTTTGCCAGGGATTGGTTGGGACCCTCCTCAATACTTCAGGCAGATGGGCAAGAAGCCTTTCATCACAGTAGTTGGTCTCTGGGTTGCTGCCATTCCAACAATGTTCAGCAAGAGATTCACTTCTCACCCCAAACCAAAACTAGGTGGTCTTCCCCTCAAAGAGGCACTGACTCCCTTTGGAACAAGGACAGCCTCTCACTAGATCTCAGCTGCAGTCTCTCACCAAATATTGGCCACAGTCTCAGGTCCCCACGTGACGTCCCCAAACCGGACTCTAGGCAATCTAATAAAACAGTAGCAGTGGTAGTAGAACATAAACTTTTCCCTCCTGATCCAAGCTCTGCAGCAGTAGGACAGCCACAGTCTTTCTCAGGAGCACTGCAACCCTGAGCCCTGTACACAGGCCCACAGCACAACAACCACTGGGTTCTGGGATTCTGACACACTTCTATCCCAGACAGCACACAGTTCCCCAGTCCCTCTGCCTCCAGGCTCTGCTTTCAGCCCCATGCTCTGTACACTGGCTTATGGCTGTAAACACACACTAACAATCTTGTGTCCCTCTCTAGCCCTGTCCCCCAGGCTAACTGTTCTCCAGGCGCACAGCTTTTTTTCCAGCAGCATATTGCAGGACTCTCTCCTGGTTCTCCAACTTGGCAGTGCCCTGGTCGGTGGGCTGGGTCCACTCTCCCCGTGGTGGCCAATCAGCTTCCTCCCTTGACCCATTTGAAAATGCAACCTCAGCAGCCATTTAAGGTCCTTCTATGTCCTCCCGTTCTTCTCAGCATTGTTGATCACCGGGATGGAGAAAATAATGTAGCCCGGTTGAAGCAATACTCTCCTGGGTGGCTTAAAGCAGTGGTTCTCAACCTCAGTACTCAAGTACCCCCAGCAGGCCATGTTTGCAGGTTCTTCTTTATCTTGCACAGGACTCTCTCCAGCAGTGATAAGATAAAGTCTGGGCAAAGTGGTTGGACAAATCGTACACAGCATCTAATATAGATGGGGGTAATGAATCATAGTCTGGGTGTTCTCTATAGGGCAGCTATTCTCAACCCGGGTTCCGTGGAACCCTGGGGTTCCTCCAAAGGTTGCTAGGGGTTCCTTGAGCTGTGGCTGATGAACCACCTTTTTGATGGTGCCTACAGAGTTCAAGGTTCAGCATCACTTAGCAAAGCCAACAGCAAGAGACCAAATATCTTTTTAGCTGTCTTTAAGGGTGGCAATCTGAGCACCACTTTAAGGGGGACATTCTCCCTACTGGCCACCAGTGTCAGGGGCATTGTTCCTATTGACCCCTGATAAATTGGTTTTAGTAAGGGTTCCTCAAGACCTGAAAATAATTGTTGGGGTTCCTCTAGGGTTAAAAGGTTGAGAAAGCCTGCTATAGGGGATACCTGGGGCTATTGGCGATAGAAGGGACTATATGCAAATAATGTGTGGAAATATACCGCCTCTACCTCACATTACTCTGCGCCTAGGACTACTCCGAAATCAACTGTAGTAAACCAAAGCAGCTACTTAAAATGATAAACATGTATAAATAAGCAATAAAGCATAAATAAACGATGCCAAGTCTCTGATTCCTTATTGCAGCAGCGCTATGTGTCAGATGTCAAGACACATTTAAATAAGACCAATGGTTAAAGAAGATTTTTAGGAAAGTTCAAAAAGGTTGTAGTCTGTGGGTATGAAGAGTTTCTTTCACCAAGAGTAATCACCGCGTGAGGGGGTAACCCCCAGTGAGATTGCACTCACCACAATTCCAGCAAACACAAGCCTTTATGTTGTTATCTAGCTTTCCATCTTCTCTATCCAGCCACCAGATGTCGCTAACACTCTCGGTTAATGTTGTGTCATATATAGGGGGAGAAAATAACATGCCCATATAGCGTAATATTGCTAAAGAAATTTTATTTATTGACATGCAAAATAACTCCCCCCTTATCAACTGCGTACCAGATAAAACAAAATGTAGAGCATTTGTAAAGTGCACTGTGCCTGAATTCACGTCTCCCGGGAGGTGTTTCTAGAGCGCTCGCTGTATACAGCTGGATAACTCGCTTCCTGGTTCCTTCCGGTGCGTGGAACGCACACGTCACTTCCGGTGGATTACGACACTGACGCGTTTCGTCACTTCCGGACGTCATCTGAGGGCGTAATCCACCTATCATTAAGACGGTATTTATACCGGTGACAGGTTCAGCAGCCAATGGGGAAGGACCAATGGTATACTCCTCCCACATAGCACTGAGGACCATTGCTGCCAGCTCTGCAAGTTCTGCATGTCTATATATCTATATATCATTTTTTGGGGGTTCTAAGTAATTTTCTAGCAAAAAAATAAATAAATAAATTAAAAAAAACTGATTGTTGTAAACAAAAAGTGCCAGAAAAGGCTTGGTCTTCAAGTGATTACACAGGGTGTATTGATCTTTTTTTTTTTTTTTTTTTTTTCTTGCTTGGGTGGGGGTTATCTATTCTTAAACATTTTTCAATCTGTGGGTTGTATTTGTGTCCAGTTGTACAATCGTAGTGTAATGTATTTATGATTTAGTTATTTTTAATTTTTTTTCCTAGAATTGTTGCAGCGTGGACATTTGTTTGATAAGTTAGATCAAGTAAGAGTGGCTTGGTACGCAGAGGGCATGAAGGACCCGGGACCTATGAAACCACGAGGTCCATGTCTACCTTTTATCTACTAGCTGCAAGCTCACGTAATATTCTATACAGAACAAAGTGACATTGCTCTTTCCTTCATATTCCTTTGTCTGTGTTGTTTTTTTTGTTTTTTGTTTTTTGTTTTTTTATTCTTTTTTGTCCTTTAGACATCTTCTGCTCGAAGCTCTAGAATGCTTATTAGGCTTACTGAAAAATAAATTGTACTTCAGTACATTGAGGATTATTTAAGTTATAAAAAGTCCTTGACAGATTATACAGAAGTCATTGATGATGTTTCTGCTTGGAGGGTTTTGAATTTGTGTCCAAAATGTTTTGGAAGTTTGGAGAAAACTCTTTTAAAGCTGAACTCAAGCTAGATATATAAGATACTAAAAATTCATCTCTGCTTTCATGAATACATCATTAGCCCCTTGCCGACCAGCCGCCGTCATTTTACGGCGGCAGGTCGGCACGATCCCGTGAGCCGTCATAGCTATACGTCGGCTCGCGGGATCGGGATAGCAGGCGTGCGCGCGCCGTTGGAGGAGCGCGCCCACTGCACAGTGTGGGTGCCGATGCTCGTGGCCAACGGCCATGAGCGACCGTGGGCACGAGATGCAGAACAGGACGTGTGTGTGTGTAAACACGCAAATCCCTGTTCTGTTCTGTGAGGAGAGAATGATCGTGAGTTCATATTAGCTAGGAACCACGACCGTCATTTCCTCTAGGTCAGTCCCCTCCCCCTTCAGTTAGAAACACACCTAGGGAACACACTTAACCCCTTGATCGCCCCCTAGTGTTAACCTCTTTCCTGCCAGTGGCATTTACACAGTAATTAGTGCATTTTTATAGCACTGATCGCTGTATAAATGACAATGGTCCCAAAATAGTGTCAAAAGTATCTGTTGTGTCCCGATAAAAATCGCAGATCGCCACCATTACTAGTAAAAAAATAATATGAATAATAAAAATGCTATAAATCTATCCACTATTTTGTAGACGCTATAACTTTTGCGCAAACCGATCAATGTACCCTTATTGCGATTTTTTTTCCCCAAAAATATGTAGAAGAATACATATTGGCTTAAACTGAGGAAGAAACTTGTTTTTTATATATATATATATATTTTTGGGGGATATTTATTATAGCAAAAGTGAAAAAATATTTTTTTTGCTTTATTTTTCAAAATTGTCGCTATTTTTTTGTTTATAGCGCAAAAAATAAAAACCGCAGAGGTGATCAAATACCACCAAAAGAAAGCTCTATTTGTGGGAAAAAAGGGACAAAAATTTTGTTTGGGTACAGCGTCGCACGACCGCGCAATTGTCAGTTAAAGCGACGCAGTGCCGAATCGCAAAAAATGGCCTGGTCATTAAGGGGGAACATCTTCCAGTCCTTAAGTGGTTAATTATGTTTTTTAGCAGAGACCCTAGGGAATAAAATGGTGATCATTGCAATTTTTTATGACATACGGTATTTGTGCAGTGGTTTTTCAAATGCAATTTTTTGGGGAAAAATACACTTTAATGAATAAAAATTAAAAAAAAACATACATCCTAATTTTTTTTTGTAAAATATGAAAGATGTTATGCCTAGTAAATAGATACCTAACATGTCACGCTTTAAAATTGCGCACGCTCATGGAATGATGACTAACTACGGAACTTAAAAATCTCCATAGACGACGCTTTAAAAATGTTTTACCTGCTTAGAATTACAGAGGAGGTCTAGCACTAGAATTATTGCTCTCTCTCCAATGTTCACGGCAATACCTCACATGTGTGGTGCGAAAACTGTTTACATATATGCGTACGACTAACAAATGCGCGCAAGTGAGGAGGAACGGGGGTCACTTTAAAAAAAAAAAATCGTATTCATTTTTTTTTAACCACTTTAGCCCCGTAACTTCTTTTTGACACTTGTTGTTTACAAGTTAAAATCTGTTGTTTTTTTTTTTTGCTAGAAAATTACTTAGAACCCCCAAACATTATACATGGCGGTCGCTGCAATACTTTCTGTCGTATTTGTGCAGCGGTTATACAAGCGCACTTTTTTTGGAAAAAATACACTTTTTTAAAATTAAAAAATAAGACACCGAGTAAATTGATACCCAACATGTCACGCTTCAAAAATTGCGCCCGCTCGTGGAATGGTGACAAACTTTTACCCTTAAAAATCTCCATATGCGATGTTTAACACTTTCTACAGGTTACCAGTTTTAAGTTACAGAGGAGGTCTAGGGCTAGAATTACTGCTCTCGCTCTACCAATCGCACCAATACCTCACATGTGTGGTTTGAACACCGTTTTCATATGCGGCGCTACTCACGTATGCGTTAGCTTCTGCACGCAAGCTCGTCGTGACAGGAAGCTTTAAAAATGTTTTTTTTTTCTTATTTATTTAACTATTTAACAATAACAAAAATAAACTGCTCTAAACGTCCTTTACATTATTAAAAACATTATATATCATAAACGTCTGAAGTAGATATTAAATAATACAGTCCAAGTATCCCTTTAGGCAAAAAGGCACTCCGGATCACCCAAATGCTTCAACATACACGAAAAAATGATTCACAGTCCAAACATCATGGTAGTAAATTGCCCTTACCAGAACACCAAATAAAGTGGGCGGATGGCTTAAACCCAGCCAGGGCCTTTATGATAGAGACCGATCAGCTCTGTCAAAATTCAGGTGTAGTTCCCTCAGTTTGATATCGGAAGAGGAAAAATGACAAAAAGGCTGGCCATAGTGTAGTATTGTTATACAACGTGTGTGACCAACACCCTACTGTGCACTTAGCCCTCATGCACACAGACTGTTAAAAAAACGTTATGAAAACGCCAGTATCTTTGCAGTGAATTTTTTAAACTTTTTTCAGCTTTTTTCAGCGTTTTTGCAATAGCGGTTTTTAGCGTTTTTGAGCGTTTTTCCGCGTTAGCGTTTTGAGCGTTTTGAGCGTTTTTGAGCGTTTTTAAGCGTTTTTAAGCGTTTTTGAGCGTTTTTGAGCGTTTTTCAGTGTTAGAACGTTTTTACAGCTGAAAAACGTCTTTCAGAACGCACTGGTCCTGGGTTTTTTTTACAGCTTAAAAACGCTTATGCCACTTGCAGCTCAAAAACGCCTAGGTGGGCATGAAGCCATAGACTAACATAGACAGGCCTTTTTAAGCTGCAAAAAAAGCTCAAAAAAGCAGCTGTAAAAACGTCCATGTGCATGAGGACTTAAAACGAAAGGTGATATCCCACCACCGTAGCTGTAGAGTGTGCTTACCAACTCTCAGACTTTACACTCATTTGGTTCTATATCACACTGGGAGATTGATTGCTGTAGTCAGGAAATCCTTATCCACAGTATACGACCCAAAAAGGAGATAAACTGACCATAGTGTAATACATTCAAGGAACACTTTAATAAATAAAGTAATACACATACAAACAGACGGTCGAATTTGCATAAAATGTATAAAAAACGCCGTCCGGCATAGCAATCACGAAGCGGAGCTCGTCCTCCTTCCCTGGTCACGTGGTAAAAAAATTTAGGTCACTTTTTTTCCTATTACAAGGAATGTAAACACCCCTTGTAATAGAAAAAAGGCATGACAGGACCCCTTAAATATGAAATCTGGGGTCATTTTACACTAAAATGCAATAAAAAAAAAAAAAAAAATGTCACTTGGGAAAAAATAAAAATAAAAAAAATTCTCCTTTAAGGAGCTATGGGCGGAAGTGACGTGTGACGTTTGACGTCGCTTCCGCCCTCCCATGCCATGGAGCCATCTTCCCCTCAGTTGGCAGCCAGCCAAGCATGGGAGTGGACACGATCGTCTCTGCCGCTACCGGCGGGTCCGGTAAGCAGCTGAGACGACCGGAGCGCGGCGGGAGAGGGGTGGGCACCTCTTCTGCCACCAATAAAAGTGATCTTGCAGCAAATCCGCCATGGAGACCACTTATCTTAAAGAGAAATGCACACTGTTCCTGAAAATACCGGGGTTATGGCAGCTAGCTTCTGCCATAATCCTAGTATTTAACGTCAAAATACTGATGTATATGGCGATTTGCGTGAAGTGGTAAAAGCGGTGCTCCCCCCCTCCAAAAATCAAAAGTCAGCAGCTACACGTACTGTAGCTGCTGACTTTTAATATTAGGACACCTGTCCTGACATCCAGCCGATGTTTCCATGAGGTCCGACGAGGTCTGACGGAAGTGGGGACAGGGTACCCTGTCAAAAACAGGAATCAGATAAGCGTAAGTTCCTACTTTTTAGTGGAACTCCGATTTAAACTGTCCTGTTAATTTTCTTTTTTATCATTTTTAATCCTAATATGAGGAATGTAAACATCCCTTGTAATAGAAATAAGGATGACAGGTCCTCTTTATGGAGAGTTCTGGGGTCAAAAAGAACCAAAATCTCTCCTCTACCTTTAAAAGCAAAAGATGAAAAAAAAAAAAAGATTTTTTGATCTTTTGCTTTAAAAAAAAAAGTTACTTCCACCTTAGACCGAAAATGAAGGCATGACGTCGCTCCCGGTCCTCCAAGGCCATAGAGGCAATCAGAGATGATCTGGTCTCTTTTCGCCTCTGTGACCAACGGCAGATCGAGAAACACCGGCGAGCGGGGGGGGGGCAACTCCCTTCCCGATGCTTTTGAAAGCCATCCAACGGCTAATGAGAAAGCCAGCCGTTGGCTGAAAAGGATAATACCGAGTTGTGTCTGATAGCTTCAGCCATAACCCCAGTAAACCATTTGCAATATATATATATATATATATATATATATATATATATATATATATATATATATATATATATATATATATATATATATATATATATGTGTGTGTATTGCAATCGGAAAGTAGATAAAACCTGTATTGAAGAATTGCAGCAACAGTTCACAACAAACTGAGGAGGGGGAAGACTACCCAACCGGGTGGACTCACAGTAACATGACAACAGCAGATTTTAGTCAAACTGACAGCACCTGTTGAGAGGGGCAGAATGCGGCCTGGCTGTCTTCCTAATCTGGAAGGTATCCAGAAGAGTGGCAAACCTATGCCTTCCTTCCTCGTCAGGAACCTTTCCCTATCGCTAGTGCTGTCCCTAGCAAACAGGGTGCCTTTCCCGGCGATACCTACTCGCATAAAGCGTGCCAAACCCAGAAGTCAGGGCCTTAAAGTGGAGTTCCACACATGGAACTTCCGCTTTTCGGAACCCTCCCCCCCTCCGGTGTCACATTTGGCATGTTTCAGGGGGGAGGGGGGAGCAGATACCTGTCTAATACAGGTATCTTGCTCCCACTTCTGGGCATAGATACCCGGGCCTCCCATGGGTATCTATGCCACTTCCCGTCCCCCCCGATGCCTTCTGGGAGACACGCGGGTCCCAGGAGACAGCAGGGGCCAATGGGATCGCGCAGCACGAGTCGCGCATGTGCAGTAGGGAACCAGGAAGTGAAGCTGCCAGGCTTTACTTCCTGATTCCCTTACCAAAGATGGCGACAGCAGCACCCGAGAGTCGAGGGACAGATCGGCTTCGTGTGCCGACATCGCGGGCGCCCTGGACAGGTAAGTGTCCATATTTTAAAAGTCAGCAGCTGCAGTATTTGTAGCTGCTGACTTTAAAAGAAAAAAAACGGCGGAATTCCACTTTAAATAGGCTCTGCTAAAAGAATAAAGGAAAAGAAAGGGCACACTGGCCTAGTGCATTATCCAACAGATTTATTAAAAGATATTTGATAAAACCATAAAGATGTCTACTCACAAACATAAACGTCAGAACTTGCCCAGCAGGCCACGTGAGTGGCTGATCTCTCACAAAATGCTTAGACTGCCCGATCAAAAGAGTGGACCCTGGAAGGCTAAATCATTTTGAAGAGGCTCTGACAAAGAGCGTCGGTCCTTTAAAATGCGTCAACCAGCAGGGTCCTATGCAGGACCCCCTCTCCTGGCCACTTTCCTGGCCGTCTAAGCATTTTCTGAGAGATCAGCCACTCACATGGCCTGCCAGGAGAGTTTTGACGTTTATGTTTGTGAGTAGACATCTTTATGGTTTTATCAAATATCATTCAATAAATATGTTGTATAATGCACTAGGCCAGTGTACCCTTTATTTTCTTTTATTCTTTCAGCGTGGCCAGGACGACCCCAGTCCTAGAGGACAGCAAGGCATCTCAGGAATTTTTCATTTTTTGACCAGGCATTATGGACAGTATAGTCACATGGGGCAACAGCATTAAACCAGATTGCTTCCTCATTGACCCCAGGAAACCATAGAGGAACCCTGTTCCCCATGAATTCCTCTCCAGCTGCAGAACCTCTATGATTGAGAACCACCTGCCTACAAGTCATTTGTGCTTAGATGCAAGGAGCATGCTGATAGGAGGACACAGTACAGTGACTTTGAGATGAACTCAACCATAACTGTTCTGCATCTGAAGAGGAAGTCATGTGGAATAGGGTCCTCTATGGTTTCCCAGGGTCACTGAGGAAGCAATCTGGTTTGATGCTGTTGCCCCATGTGACTCTGGGTCAGGCAGAGCATATTAAAGGTCCTGGCTCCTGGGTTTAAACTCATTAGCCTTCTCCTCCTCCTTGACTTACCTGAGATTATTATTAGGATTTGTACCCCCTTAGCCTTCTTTTTTGATCACCGGCACTATTCCCTTTATATCTAGTCACTATTGCCTGTGATCCCTCTGCAGCTGACCTACCATGCCTTGTTCTGCACCATGTCTATGTGCATCTTGGTAGAGGCAGGGCTTTACTTCCTTGTGTCAGAACCTCCAGCAAGGAGAACAGTAAGCAGCATAGTAGGGGCATCACCAAATCTCACTCCAAACCTGGTGAAACCTAGAGTTACAGGCAGCAGTGCCATAGATCTCACACATCACCTATACAGGTTTGAGGCTACAGAACAGGCAGGGCTTTGCTTCCTTGGGTCAGAGCCTCCAGCAAGGAGAACAGTGAGCAGCACAGCAGTGATATCACCAATTCTCAGTTCATATACCCTGAGACTAGCAGTTAGAGGAATCAGTGTCTTAGATTTCATGATGCAGATATACCGTTGTAAGGCTTCAAAACAGGAGTGCCTAAGCACAGACAGGGCTTTGCTTCCTCTCGTCTGAGCCTCCAGCAAGGAGGACAGTGAGTAGCACAGCAGTGATATCACCAATTCTCAGTTCATATCCCCTGAGACTAGCAGTCAGAGGCATCAGTGCTGTAGATCGCACAATGCAGATATACAGTTAGGCTACAAAACAGGAGTGCCTAGGCACAGACAGAGCTTTGCTTCCTCTTGTCCGAGCCTGCAGCAAGGAGGACAGTGAGTAGCACAGCAGTGATATCAATTCTCAGTTCATATACCCTGAGACTAGCAGTTAGAGGCATCAGTGCCTTAGATCTCACGATGCAGATATACAGTTGTGAGGCTACAAAACAGGAGTGCCTAGGCACAGACAGGGCTTTGCTTCCTCATGTCTGAGCCTCCAGCAAAGAGAACAGTGAGCAGCACAGCAGTGATATCACCAATTCTCAGTTCATATACCCTGAGTCTAGCAGTCAGAGGCATCAGTGCCTTGTAAGGAGAACAGTGACATCATCAAATCTCACTCCAAATCCCCTAAGACTGGCAGTCAGGGGGCATCAGCGTCTTGGATCTCATACCACAGATATACAGTTATGGTGCTATGGAACAGAAGTGCCTAGGAACCCTCACATGCCAGGAAGAACACTGCTAAAATTTCTTTAAAAAATTCCAGACAAAAGGTCAAATTTTCATTTCACTGCCGAGCCACGAAAAAAAAAAATTCAAAATTTTCCCGACGACATAAAAAATCTTCACCTTTTGGGTGCAGTTTCATTTTAAAGCCCTACGAATACAAAAACACATCAAGCATCTCATAGAAGTGCAATGTAACTGATTGGATATTAATTGGCCCCTTTTCCATAAATTTGATACAATATTTGGTTTCCTTTGATTCAAAAGCCACCCCTCCTTGTTTGTTTGAGATTTTCTGCCTAGCTGTGAGGTCATGGACACCCTGTCAAACATGATTTATGAATAAAATGCAATCAGTTCCATTCTAATAAAACAAAGGCTGTGTAGCAGGAAAACGACTTTCCTCTCTTGAAGAATTGCGGGGTCTTTGAAGAAATGCGTCTTGATTTCAGCTCAAAGGTTTATTAATCCAACCATAGAATTCTTAGAAGAGAAAAGAAGCTTGGCGCAGCTTGTCGCCAGAGAATTCGCTGTGAATGGCGCTCTAGGGAGAGGTCAGAGCTTGTTAATTCAAAAGTCTTTGGGGCCAGTAACTGTTGATTTTTGTAACAGTGACCTTCCACCTTCCTATGCTGCTAGTGCATTGCTTCAAGATGCATATGTCTGATAAATGCCATCAAGTAGTAAGCAAAAAAAAAAAATAAAAAATAAGAACCTTGTTTTATTTATTTATTTTTTTCATTTTTCCTTAATTTGGCTTGAAATCAAACGCAGGCATGTTCTTTAAACTCTACAATCTGAGAGTTGCTAATAATTAGTAATGAATAAAAATAATAAAAAATAAATATTATTATTGTTGTTATTGCTATTATTATTATTATTATTATTATTATTATTATTATTATTATTATTATTATTATTATTATTATTATTATTATCATCATAATTCTAATATTATTTTATAATTATAATAATTATGTTGTATTATTCCTCTTCCATTCATTTAAAAAAAAAAAAAGTTATCAGTGGGAGGAATAGTGCCCCACCACTGGTGTCAGTGGGAGGAATAGTGCCCCACCACTAGAGTCAGTGGGAGGAATAGTGCCCCACCACTGGTATCAGTGGGAGGAATAGTGTCCCATTATTGGTATCCTTGGGAGAAATACTGCTCCAACACTGGTATTAGTGGGAGGAATAGTGCCCCATTATTTGGATCAGTGGTAGGAATAGTACCCCATTATTGGTATCCATGGGAGAAATACTGCCCCACCACTGGTGTCAGTGGGAGGAATAGTGCCCTATTATTGGGATCAGTAGGAGGAATAGTGCCCCATCATTGGTGTCAGTGGGGGGAACAGTGCCCCATCATTGGTGTCAGTGGGAGAAATAGTGCCCCATCATTGGTGTCAGTGGGAGGAATAGAGCCCCATCATTGATGTCAGTGGGAGGAATAGTGCCCCATCATTGGTATCAGTGGGAGGAATAGTGCCCCATCATTGGTATCAGTGGGAGGAATAGTGCCCCATCATTGGTATCCATGGGAGGAATAGTGCCCCATCATTGGTATCCGTGGGAGGAATAGTGCCCCATTATTTATATCAGTGAAAGGAATAGTGCCCCACCACTGGTGTCAGTGGAAGCAATAGTGTCCCAAGGCCCGTATAGTGGAAAACAAAGGGCCACATCCGGCCCCACTTTCCTAGAGCATAGAAGCGATCAGAGACAATCTGTTCTCTGGTAACCTCTTAGGGCAGCCGCGCGACCCATCGGATTGTTTCTCGGGTGTGCCGGTAAAAATGGTAGGCCCGAGAAGCACCGGTGAGCAGCAGGAGGTGGGGGGGGGGTCGTCCCCTCCCGCTGATTCTAAAAGCCATCCAGCGGCAATTAGCCACTCGGACCACTTTTATAAGAAAGCCAGTCGCCGGCTGAAAAAAAATACTGGGAGTTATGGCTGAAGCATTAAACCACGTATAAATATTAAATATATTAAATATTGGTTAAATTTTACTTCAAAGTGGTAAACTCACAAACACCACCCACCATCCATATCCCATAGTAACCCAAATCAGTAAATGTGACAATGGGACAATATGGAGTAGTTAGTATAATGGGATTGTAATTACATTTTGATACAAAGGATTTTTTCACTGTTAAGGTCAGGAAATGTACGGGTTTCCATGTTTTTTCTGTACTAGCTACTTTATGCGTGCACGAGCAGGCTTCAGGCCAGCAGAAGACAACAGAATGTGGCGGAGTTTGTATAAAACAACAGGTGCCTGACTATCACATGTAGAAAGAAGTGAGACAGCTCCAGGGTCCACATGTCTCCAACACCCAACCTATGTGGACCCACCTTAAACGTGTAGAGATCTGCTGCCCGATACTGATTACAGCTGCTAATAATACAGTGTTATGTATAAAAATGTATTAACACTTCCTGACCCAGGGAGGGGTTTTGAAAACCCCAGAAAGAGGGATACACAGAGCCACGTGGTCTTATACACACAGGGGATGCTATTGCTGCTGTATTTTCCCAGATCAGAAGCAGAGACTATTATTGCCACACAACAGTTCCTGCCGGTGAGAAGCTCCATTCCAGGCTTGTTGGAAGGAGATGAAGTCCACACCCAACAGTCCAAATTGTGCTTGCACTGCATGACGTAAGAGGTACTAAAAAAAAATGTTTGGATAAATCAGCTCATTCCTTTAGAGCATCAAATGAGATAAAAGGTACTCTCCACATACAGCTGAGATAGATAAATGATCCCTTTAGCTATCCATCAAGACGTATCTGGGTGGTTGTACAGTTCCTGGAAGGTAGAGTTGCGCCATAGTGGTGCATTTGATGCAAGGATATCCTTACCCCCAAAGAGAAGCTTCCCTGCCGCGGACCATGTTAAAAAACAAACATCCATGGAGGAGAATTTCTGACGCTATGATGGTATGCGACAGTGAACCTCATCCTTGAGCCCCCTGAAGGTACCCTGGAGAGCTAGTAGCAAGGGGGTGGAAGGGTCAGGAGCAATTATGCACATAGGTCAGCTGGGAGGCTAAAAAATAATTGCAAAAGTTATTGCAAGCTAAGCTGCCCCTCAAAGTAGAAGCTTGGAGGGAGGCCCTAGCAATCCGTGGACGTGATTTGCTCCAAATAAACGAAGATATAAGAGAATCTATGTGTTGGAATAATCGCTTTAGTATTGTTACCTTAATGCATTGGTGATGGTGTAAATGATCTGGTTCCTTGGCAGGTGGCTTCTACACCCCAGAGGATCTTCATAGTCTCCTTGGCTTGTAGTGTAATGTAACGAAAATTGAAATTGAAGTGCCACACCACCGCTAAGAGGTCCAGATACAACTTTATTTCATTAAAAAGTCAGGGGTTCAATCCAAAAAAGTAGTCAACGCTTTTCGAGGCTTTGGGTGCACCCCTCATCAGGGCTTGACTGACAACAATGTGAACAAGCCAGACATGAACTGGACCTATAATGGTATATTTTCTAGTATAAATAACAAGCACAGACCTTTATCAGCAGCTTATTTGGCAGCAACCTGTCCTAGGTGGAGGCACCGCCAACTTTATTGTCAAACCCATTCTTCCACTTAGCGAAGGATCTGGTTCTTTTATTAGCCTACAGGCTTAGGGAAATGTCCTGTTCTTCTTATTTTGGGATGGCCAATTCTCATACCCCCCCACTCCCAAAAGAGGGCTACACACACTTAAGCACATTCCTTTGCCACCTGCTGACAGATGTTCAGTACTGAACTCTATTCTACCCCTGAACCTTGTCAAATATTAGTGTTTTATAGACATGTGCAGTACTGAAAAATTTGTTTTGTTTCAGATAGATTCATTATATTACTAATTTCATTTAGTTAATTTGTTTCAGAATTAGTTTTGTTTAGTTTGTAAATTTTCTAACAAATTCCAAATTTTTGGAACGATTCAAATTCGGATCGGTCGAAAAATTATCAATGATCAATTATTAATTCAGCTGGTTATTAAGCAGAGGGTCGGGAAGCCGGCGGCTGCGTCCTTAACAACCGATGACTTATTAGCTGCCAGCGGGCTTCCCCACTGACAGCTGAAATGTAAACAAAAGATTGCCGTCAATGCAAAATGCAGAAAAAAAACGCCAAACCCCACGCCAAAATTGACAAAAGAAAAAAGGCACGTGGTCCCCACCCACAGTCCACTCCAGACTCTTATCTGAGCATGCAGCCCAACAAGCCAGGAAAGGGGGAAAGGGGGGGTGAACGAGTGCCCCCCCCCCGAACCATACCAGGCCACATACCCTCTACATGGGGGCATGTTGATGGGGACAAGGGCCTCTTCCCAGTAAGCCTCTTGCCCACAGACCCCCACAACCAGTGGTTGTGGAGATGAGGCCCTTGTCCCCATGAACAGGGTCCTTTGGGGGGGGGTCTGGTATGGATTTTGGGGGGGACCCAACAATGTTTTTTTTTTTTTATTTTGGCATGGGGTTCCAGACCTCAAGGAATCTCCAAATAAGCAAAAATTTGTCCGGATTCATATTCGGACCAAAACGAATTGCTTGTTTAGTGGTTTAAATCTGGCTAAGTGCATTGACTCAATCCCTGGTAAAAGATATATGTTGCTTAAGTTCTCATAAACGATTCTTGATGTTGATGTTCTCTCCTAATCTCTTGGTTTCTATGATTTATTCTTATATGACTTTTTCTGATTGGCTAACCTCACTTTTAGCTTGGATTCTGGTTTATTCTTTCTCTTCCCCTAAATGTGTCCACCTCTGGTGCTGAATTGTGGCCTGACCTGACATGATGCTCCTTGGTATGCCAGACGGTCCTGTTTAGCTGTCATCAAAGCAATCAAAAAAAGAAACAACATGCACTCTAGGAGCTGCCTAGCAACAAATTCTACCCCCACCATTAGGGGCTCTACTGCAGAACAGGCAATTGTGGAGCCTATGCTTAGATAGGAATGTCACAGAAGTCCGCCCTGTCTATAATATGTCACCAGAAGGCCAGAACTATGCCTCCTGCCCACACTGAGCATTTCTCTATAGCACAAGGAGGCACAGGAAGACTGTCAAAGCTTGGCTTTCAAGCTAAATATCTGTCATTGCACACAGAACACTGAACTACTCTCCGGAGAATAATATAGAGCTTTTCTTTGAAGTGTGTCTTTGAGGTTCTCTTGTCACTTAGATAACTTTATCTAAGTAGGAGTTTTGCTTTCAGTAGGAGATGTTGTAGTAACATTCATGGATGAATATGTGGAAGTCTCAGGGGGGTTGGGAGAAGAGAAGATATTTTAAAATCAAGCTGGTGACATAGGCAGAGAGTGATATTTTCTGGCACACAGCTTCCTCTGGGGCCGGTAATCGGATTCCCAACTACAGAGTGCCATCTTGTAGGTGCCTTTTTGTCTATTTCAGAAGCTCATATTGAGATGTAATACAACATAAATGTCCTATATGTCAGTTTCTACAGAGATGTAGCATTTTCACATACATAGGTGTGAATGTTGTTATCAGCTCTTTCTTGTGGTGTAACATTCTAGTTTTTGAGCTCCTGTAGAATAAAGGAAATGTAGATTTTTTTTTCTATATTGCCTTGCCATTGTGAAAATGTAAGAGAAAATGACACGGATACGCATTAAGGCTTAATGCGAGGTTCCAGATTGTATTTTTTGAGCGGAGAAAGCTGTGTTTTTTGGTTTTCTCTGGATTCTGTAAACCTGAAATGGGGCCTGGTCGCTTGAAGGTTTCAAAGTGTCTTGGGTGAGGCAGAACTTTCAATCCTGTGTCTGTATTTTACTGGGTGCCTGCAGCCTGTATGAGTACACAGGTGTGCAGGGTCATTATATACTCAAGCTTGAGCATAGCCCAGAGCTCCCAGTTTGGAGAAAGCTTCCATAATGAAGGCAGGAGGTGTCACCCAGGGGTCAGAGGCGTCCCAACCAGGAGACAGGAGGTCTCAGCCAGGGGTCAGAGGAGCCCCAGCCAGGATACAGGAGGTCTCACCCAGGGGTCAGAGGAGCCCCAGCCAAGAGTCAAGAGACAGGAGGTCTCACCCAGGGGTCAGAGGCACCCCAGCCAGAAGTCAAGAGACAGGAGGTCTCACCCAGGGGTCAGAGGTGCCCTAGCCCCACCCAGGATACAGGAGGTCTCACCCAGGGGTCAGAGGAGCCCCAGCCAAGAGTCAAGAGACAGGAGGTCTCACCCAGGGGTCAGAGGCACCCCAGCCAGAAGTCAAGAGACAGGAGGTCTCACCCAGGGGTCAGAGGTGCCCTAGCCCCACCCAGGATACAGGAGGTCTTACCCAGGGGTCAGAGGAGCCCCAGACAAGAGTCAAGAGACAGGAGGTCTCACCCATGGGTCAGAGGCACCCCAGCCAGGAGAAAGGAGGTCTCACCCAGGGGGTCAGAGGAGCCACAGCCAAGAGTCAAGAGACAGGAGGTCTCACCCAGGGGTCAGAGGTGCCCCAGCCAAGAGTCAAGAGGTCTTAACCAGGGGTCAGAGGTGCCCTAGCCCCACCCAGGATACAGGAGGTCTCACCCAGGGGTCAGAGGAGCCCCAGTCAAGAGACAGGAGGCCTCACCCAGGGGTCAGAAGCACCCCAGCCAGAAGAAAGGAGGTCTCACCCAGGGGTCAGAGGAGCCCCAGCCAAGAGTCAAGAGACAGGAGGTCTCACCCAGGGGTCAGAGGCACCCCAGCCAAGAGTCAACAGACAGGAGGTCTTAACCAAGGGTCAGAGGTGCCCTAGCCTGTAGCCAGGAGACAGGAGGTCTTGTGACAGGAGGCAAGTTGGCTCCTATCAGGGTGTCAGAAGAACCCCTATCCAGAGGCCAGGAATGGGTCATGCAGCAGGGCGCTGAGACCAAAGACTGAATGAGCTGAAAGAACCAGGAGAGCTGGGCAACATGGTCAGAGGGACTGGTAAAGAGAGCAACAGTGCTGCTGACAAGGGAGCCAGGTGGCTCGACATTGTCAGTAAATTGTTGATGTGGAAGAACCCCAGCTGATGTCTAGGTAAACTTTTTCCTTCTTTCTTTCCAATAAAAGGAGGCTGTCACGCCCTAACAACCAACACTGCATTGCCCTATCTGCAACAGAGAAAAAGCTCACCAAAATCTCTGAGGAACATTTCCAACACCTTGTCATATCTATGTCACGAAGAACGAAGGCAAAAGGGGGTCCAACCCGCTACTAGCAAGGTGGACCTAATAAACTGTCTGGTGACCTTAGACTGTTTATAAATGGCCTAAGGATGGGAAGTGGTAAAAAAAAAAAAAAATGGCAGACCGACCTGTTCAAAGGTCCTCCAATATACATAGCTGACTTAACTTTTGGCTCATCCCTAGCAAAAGGTAAATCAATATCTTGATATCCACTCAAAAGCTAAATATTGGTCTTCTTTTAGGTATTTAGAAAAGATAAAACGGATCCAGTTCTTTTATACAAATTTATATTGATTTTAATAGTCGATAAGTTGGTCTGCCTGCTGGAATTTATTTTACACCAGGCCTATGGATATAGAAGTGAAAAGACCCATCGGATTCTGAGCTCTACTTTTTTTTTTTCTTTTATCATTCAGAAGCTCCGGGGGGAAGAAAATTTGGGCCGAAAATGAATTTGTGAAGATTTATTTCCCACGTAAGTTCTAGTTACCGGGTAGCATTATAATTCATCTTTATCCTTCTGAAGATACCTTAAACTAATAGAGAACAGCGTACAATGGCCCGAATCTTAGCTCGTCCGCAACTTTAAAAGAAAATAGGAAAAAAGGGAGTTTTTGTCTGTTTTTAATTAGAACCCAAGAGATGGTTTTTGTTTACCGGAGATTACACGGGCCGAAATGTGAGCAATGGATCTAAATCTCTGTATATATAAAGGTTGGTATACAACTTATTTTTGATAATAGAAGAAAACAGCAAGGCTTGTATATTTCTTAGAGAAATGTCAATAATGCTGATCTGAGATCTCTAATTGGTCTTTCAAGTACATAGTTCATGTCAAGATGTCATGCTAGAAGGAGCCGGGGGGGAGCCGGGGGGGAGGGGGGGCTGCTATTGCCTTAAAAGCACAGCCCAGGTTGTCAAGACATCCAACGGATTTTATAGATAGAGAGAATTTGTTTTTTCAAACTTAGCTGAGCGTTTGAAACTTTTAATAGCCTGAAAAAAAAATATCACCCAACCTTATATGGATTGCGAGATGAGATTCTGTAATTGTAAATCAATATAATGTGAGCGAATGTGCTTCAAAGCCATGGAAACCTTTTGGTTGCGGAGCCCTTTCTGTGATTAAAAATTAGTTAAAACCCCCAAAACTTGATATATTTTCTGAAGGCAGAGATCATGGAGAATAAAATGGTGGTAGGTCCATTTTCTTTTTTTTTTATGTCACCCAGTTTATCAACTTCAAAATGTCATTAAAAAATACACTGAAGTTAATTTTAAGGCACACATACTGTATGCAATATATCCAATTATCCAATTTTTTCGGAATAATATAAAAGAAGAGGTAATGCCGAGTAAATACTGTAGATACTCAACATGTCATGCATTAAAATTGCATGCATTTGTGAACAGATTTCAGTACTCTATATTTTCCATAGGCCATGCTTTAACCACTTCAATTCCAGGCACTTTCCACCCTTCCTGCCTAGGACCATTTTCAGCATTCGGCGATGTCGCACTGTCATACAACGCTGCACCCAAACTACAATTTTATAATTCTCTTCCCACAAACCGAAAGTTTTCTGTCATAAAATTTAGTTTTCTCCTTCACTGATGGGCACTGATGAGGCTGCACTAATGGGCATTGCTGAGGTGGCACTGATAAGGTGGCACTGATGGGCACTGATGAGGCTATAATATGTAGAATTGATGGGCACTGATAGGCAGCACTGATGGGCACTGATATGCAGCACTGATGGGCACTGATCGGCACTGATATGCAGCACTGATGGGCACTGATCGGCACTGATAGGCAGCACTGATGGGCACTGATAGGTGGCACTAATAGGTGGCACTGATGGTCACTAATAGGTGGCACTGATAGGTGGCACTGAAGGGCACTGATAGGTGGCACTGATGGGCATTGATAGGTGGCACTGATGGGTACTGATGAGGAGGCACTAATAAGTAGAATTGATGGGCACTGATAGGTGGTACTGATATGCAGCACTGACGGGCACTGGTAGGCTACACTGATATGCAGCACTGATGGGCACTGAGAGGCGGCATTGATAGGTGGCACTGATGGTCACTAATAGGTGGCACTGATAGGTGGCAATGAAGGGCACTGATAGGCGGCACTGATGGGCACTGATAGGTGGCACTGATGGGCACTGATGAGGAGGCACTAATATGTAGAATTGATGGACACTGATAGATGGCACTGATATGCAGCACTGATGGGCACTGACTGATAGGTGGCACTAATAGGTGGCACTGATGGTCACTAATAGGTGGCACTGATAGGCAACACTGAAGGGCACTGATAGGCGGCACTGATGGGCACTGATAGGTGGCACTGATGGGCACTGATGTGGAGGCACTAATATGTAGAATTAATGGGCACTGATAGGTGGCTCTGATATGCAGCACTCATGGGCACTGGTAGACTACACTAATATGCAGCACTGATGGGCACTGATAGGTGGCATTGATAGGTGGCACTGATGGTCACTAATAGGTGGCACTGATAGGTGGCACTGATAGGCGGCACTGATGGGCACTGATGAGGAGGCACTAATATGTAGAATTGATGGGCACTGATAGGTGGAACTGATATGCAGCACTGATGGGCACTGGTAGGCTACACTGATATGCAGCACTGATAGGCGGCACTGATAGGCAGCACTGATGGGCACTGATAGGCGACACTGATATGCAGCACTGATAGGCGGCACTGATAGGCAGCACTGATGGGCACTGATAGGTGACACTGATGGGCACTGATAGGCGACACTGATGGACACTAATAGATGGCACTGATAGACAACACTGATGAGGAGGTACTGACAGGCATTACTGATTGGCACTTTGATGGGCAATGATTTGCGATTTAGGTGGGCACTCATTGGGATTTAGGTGGGCACTCATCAGCATTGTGGTGGGCACCTCTGATGGGGGCTGCGTGGATAATCAATGTCCTGATTCGGAAAATACTGCATTATGGCCACTAGATGGAGCAGACAATCATAGCAAATAAACAAATTAGACACAATACAGGGGGATATTTACGATGGCTGTACAATTTTTTTCTATAAATAGACCATATTGTATACAATACATCTTATTACCAGTTTGCATTGGAAGTAAAGGATTCACAATTGATTTAGTAATGGCAATAAAGAAACACTTGGGTGTTCTTATCCGGATAGTTGATACCATAGCCATAAACATTAGGTATAAGTGTGTTTTCTAAGATTTCTAAAACATCTGCCGCCATACTACACACACATTGGACAGCCGCCAGCAGAGTCATTTCCATTTTTCACATGAACATTATCTTTGGTATAGAAACTCAATCTGGTCTAAATGTCCTGCTGTTTCCTCTGATGAATTAGAAGAGGTCGTTTTATATCGCGGTAAATACGGTAACCACGTAACGCAGTAATATACCGTACATCCTCGCACACGTTCCCAGCACTGAGTAATGTGGCTGCTCTCGCCGAATAGATAATTTCTTTAAATATAGGTCACGGACGCATGTAAATTACAAGCATGCATCTTTAATTGCAGACTTCTACTCTGACTTGTTCTGGTGGAAATTTCTGGGAAAACAATGAAAGAGTGAGGCCTGAATTCTACATTTTTTTGCAGATGTGGCGTGAATTGATGTAAGTAAAGCCTTTTAAAGCAAAACAGCAAAGTTAAAAAAAAAAAAAAAAAAGATGTAGCACCCTTCTAGTTACTAAGAAGCTAGGCAAATGTTGTTCTTTTGGCTCCTCTGTAGTCCGTGGATCAGTTATTGACAGGACCAGACTGGGAATAGAAACCAAAATGATTTCATACCAGCCCCATAGTATTAGTATACCAGCCCCATAGCATTAGTATACCAGCCCCATAGTATTAGTATACCATCCCCATAGTATTAGTATACCATCCCCATAGTATTAGTATACCATCCCCATAGTATTAGTATACCATCCCCATAGTATTAGTATACCATCCCCATAGTATTAGTGTACCATCCCCATAGTATTAGTATACCATCCCCATAGTATTGGTATACCAGCCCCATAGTATTAGTATACCAGCCCAATAGCATGTCATCACAGACAGGGCTGGTGCAAGGATTTTAGACACCCTAGACGAAACCTCATTTTGCCGCCCCCTTGGCCCTACCCCTGACTCACCCCCTTTGCCCTGCCTATGTTTGTACAGGAATACTTGCTCACCTCCTTGCCAACATTAACTCCGTTGGTGGGGGCAGTATGTACTGAGGGCAGTATGTAGTGAGGGCAGTATGTAGTGAGGGCAGTATGTACTGAGGGCAGTATGTACTGAGGGCAGTATGTAGTGGGGGCAGTATGTACTGGGGGCAGTATGTAGTGGGGGCAGTATGTAGTGAGGGCAGTATGTAGTGGGGGCAGTATGTAGTGAGGGCAGTATGTAGTGGGGGCAGTATGTAGTGGGGGCAGTATGTAGTGAGGGCAGTATGTACTGGGGGCAGTATATAGTGGGGGCAGTATGTACTGAGGGCAGTATGTAGTGGGGGCAGTATGTACTGAGGGGCAGTATGTAGTGGGGCAGTATGTACTGATGGCAGTATGTAGTGGGGGCAGTATGTACTGGGGCAGTATGTAGTGAGGGCAGTATTTATGAGGGGCAGTATGTAGTGGGGGTAGTATGTACTGGGGGCAGTATGTAGTGGGGGCAGTACTGTATGTAGTGAGGGCACTATGTACTGGGGGCAGTATGTAGTGAGGGCAGTATGTAGTGAGGGCAGTATGTACTGGGGGCAGTATGTACGAGGGGCAGTATGTAGTGAGGGCAGTATGTACTGGGGGCAGTATGTCGTGAGGGCAGTATGTACTGAGGGCAATATGTAGTGAGGGCAGTATGTACTGGGGGCAGTATGTAGTGAGGGCAGTATGTACTGGGGCCAGTATGTACGAGGGGCAGTATGTAGTGAGGGCAGCATGTACTGGGGCAGTATGTAGTGAGGGCAGTATGTACTGGGGCAGTATGTAGTGAGGGCAGTATGTACTGGGGAAAGCATTATAGACAAAAGGAACTCCTGCAGGAGAAAACTTCAGTCACTCACCTCATGGCTACAGGTGAAGATACCCGGGGCTGCCATCTCGGCTCCTCCTTCCAGTGCATTTTCAGCCAGAGAGGACACCAATGTATGTGGGAGTCAGCCACACCCCCGCTACAGGCTTCAGAGAGAGTCCTTACAGGCTGCCTACCCTACGAGGCGGATCAAGCTTGTGTAGAAGCTTTCCAAAGCCTGACTTGCTTAGGAACAGAGCATGCGCAGTTGAAATTGCGGCCAGCAGCCATATTTTTTATGAGCACCACTGCCCGTAATGGGCAAGTAGGGCTGAAATTTATGGGCTGCTCGTAAATTAACGGGCGGTTGGCAACACTGGGCCGATGGCCAGGCAGTCGCAGCCTCAGTTTAAAGCAGCCACATGGCAGACGGCCTACTGGGAAGTTTTCCGCTATCCCGGTAGGCCGTTATGCCCTAGTCATTGACTTCACAGACTGCGGGTTTGATTGCTCTACCCTGTTTTCCAGAGGTTTATGGAAACATAGAGGGTTGGGCAAGCCAAATTTCAGCTTATATTGTTAGCGTTTATTGTGCTCCAGCCAATCCCTGGGGAGGTGTGCCCAGAAGGTGGCTGGAGAGGCATATAAACATAAACTTACCGGCCACTTTACTAAGTACACCTGGTCAATTTCTTGTTAGCACAAATCAGCCAATTACATGGCAGCAACTCATTGCATTTAGGCATCTAGACATGCCAAAGACGACTTGCTAAAATTCAAACCGAGCATCAGAATGGGGAAGAAAGGGGATTTAAGTCACTTTGAACGTGGCATGGTTGTTGGTGCCAGACGGGCTGGTCTGAGCATTTAAAAAACTACTAATCTACTGCAATTTTCATGCACAGCCATCTCTTGGGTCAACAGAAAATGGTCCAAAAAAGAGAAACTATCCAGTGAGCAGCAGTTGCTAGGGGCAAAATGACTTGCTGATGTCAGAGGTCAGAGGAGAATGGGCAGACTAGTTCCAGATGATAGAAAGGCAACAGTAACTCAAATAACCACTCGTTACACCCAAGGGATGCAGAATACCATCTCTGAATGCACAACACATCAAACCTTAAAGCAGATGGGCCACAGCAGTAGAAGACCACACCAGGTGCCACAGAGATGGCAATTCACACACTCACCAAAATTGAACAATAAAAGATTGGAAAAACGTTGCCTGGTCTGATGAGTCTCGATCTCAGCTGCAACATTAAGATGGTAGGAACAGTATTTGGCGTTAACAACATGAAAGCATGGATCCATCCTGCCTTGCATCACCGGTTCAAGCTGGTGGTGGTGGTGTAATGGTGTGGGGGGATATTTTCTTGGCACACTTTGGGCCCCTTAGTACCAACTGAGCATCATATAAACCCCACGGCCTACCTGAGTATTGTTGCTGACCATGTCCATCCCTTTATGACTGCAGTGTCCCCATCTTCTGATGGCTCCTTCCAGTAGGATAATGCACCATGTCACAAAGCTCCAATCATCTCACCACTGGACAATGAGGTTACTGTACTCCAATGGCCTCCACACTCACCACATCTCATCATGGATGTGTGGCCCTACAAAATTGCAGCAACTGCGTGATGCTATCATGTCAATATGAACCACAACCGTGTGTATGCAAGGCAAGTTTGAGCCAATATCTGTCGGAAATAAATCCAGGATTTTGTTGTCGGAATGTCCGATCGTGTGTACGCGGCATTAGAGCAGCGGTGTTCCTTCTTCTCCCTGCTGGAGGAAGTCCACCCAACTGGGTGGGGGGTGGCTACCTTCACCCACAGCAGCTATCCTGGTTCCAACAGTCATTCACCGAGGTCCCAGCTGTGGCAGATCTGAGAGCCCATCTCTTGGGATACCTTCTGGAGCTAATCAAGGGATTCCTTACCTGGGGACTTGGTCTGGAGAGATCACTGAAGAGTGTCTGGTGGTGTACTGGAAGGAGGCATCCAGTGACCCTGAGACATTGTAAGTACTGACCTAAGCCCAGGGTGGTTTGTGACTGTGTGTTGTAGTCCTTGGGGTGGACAAGCCTATGGAATTCCTGCCCAGGTTAGTTTCCAAAGTGAGGATTTAGTAACGCTTTGTATACTTGAATCTGCCCTCAGACTATGCACAGAGACTTAGCAGAGTAAAGTGTCCTCACACAAGCAAATAGGAATGTTGGAGTATCCTATACCACTCCTACTCCATCCCAAGTTCTTCAAAAATAAAAATCCAAAAAGTCCAATCCTAGACTGATTATTGAGCGAGAAATTGAAAGCGTGAAATGTTGCTGTGTGCCTGGCTGCCTCTGCACTGATTCTAGGGAAGATCTGGTAGCATTACAGCGGCTCCTGCGGGGGGTAGCGTTACTCAAAATTAAAAAATAGCCCATTAAAAAGATTAAACAAAACAAGCAGTACTCACTTTCAATCTGGAGCTGTACTCCATAGTGCTTCTTTTTTGCCACTAAGGCTTGTTTACATGGGCAGAGAAGTAGCTGTAAAAACAGGTTGTGGCAGTAAGGCCTGGAGCAAAAGAAAAAAAAAAAAAATAGCGTAGGGCAGACATGACGGGGTGAACAGGGGAACAGGTCATGTAGAGGTGAGAAGAGAGAGCTTACCTGATTGGGAGGTAACCCATTGGATGGGAGGGGTTAGGTGCCTTTAAGGAGGGGTGGTTCAGCCCTGGCGTCCAGTGGAGCTCGACAGGCACAGGCAGCAAATTCCCACCCAGCCTCCCTGTTCTGGTTAATTCTCCCAGCCAGGAGCAGCGGATTAAGGATGTCACGGCAGCCGGCGGTTGTTGGTCTTTGCTGACAAATGGAAAAACCTTGGCTAAGGAAGGGTTCGGGACCCATCGGTGGTATGGGTCCCTCTTGTGTATTCCAGTTAAAGTCGTTTTAGCTGGAATAGGTTAATGGGTGCACTGCGGTTAGTGTGCTGTCTCAGAGCCAACTGTTGCGGCTGGAGGCCTAGTATGGTAAAGGTACCGCAGTGCATTGTGGAACATTACAATATTTTGGGGGGGCCTTCAAAGACCAACGCGATTAGTGACTGATGGTTTTTGTTTAACAAAAGTTTTATTGTTTATGTTAATTTAAATTTATTTGGTAATAAAGAGGCTGCTACGGCCATTTTTCCTCCATTCATGGTGTGGTTTCCATTAATGGGATTTAAATGTTATGGGTTGGGGTAGAGTAAGGGTTTGGCTGGGCAGCTATTAGGCTAAGGATGGAACATCTGTTCTACACTGGTCAAGTACTAGGCCCTACCACTGTGTTAGTAGGATTATAAATCACACAGGGTTCCCATGGGTGTCGGTTGAAGGGCCCCAGAATATCAGTTCTGAGTTAAGAAATTCCCCGAATTGAGTTCCGGAGTCCAAAGGCTTTGAGCAGTTTTGGTAGGGAAGAAGCCTCTAACCCTGGGTCCAGGTTTTACTGAGGACTTGTAGCCTGGATGTGTGCATCGCCTTTATAATCAAGGGCCTGACAGTGGTTCAGGGCTCCATCGGGTAGACAGGAGATCCCCTGCCCAGAGGCCAGGGTGTGGGTCAGTGCAGAAGAGAGCTCAGAGAGGCAGAGAGAGACAGAGCATGAAGTTTTGGTGAGAGCTTCTGAAGGACCACACAGAGGACTGCAATGTGAGGCCAGAGCCAACGCTGACAGAGTGAGCTGGGAGGCTGAAGGTTGCATTTGTGTTGCCGTAAAGCATTGAGAGAGGAATGCTGAACATCTAACCTTTTCGTTGTGTTGGATTTGACCTTTTACTTTCCTTTTATTGAAAGTAAGCCAGCAAGACCTGAAACTTATCGCCCACAGCTGACATGAAAAACATGCCATGCATGTCTAACTACCTTCTAGCTGCTATAAAGCAAGTGCACAATTCATGCCAACCATGGACAGCCAGAGTAGAGAAGTCAGAAAATGGGTACAGAGCGGTACATGCATTTTATATCATGCGTTAGGGTCCCTGTCCCTTATCCTTCCTCTGGGTGCTCTGGATGAACCTGTACTGGTACTGGTGCTTTCCTACTTTTATAATACAGGTTTAAAGCAGGAGTTATAGGGTAACTCCACTTTCATGGACAAAAAAAAAAATATTAGCAAACAAAGAACAAATAATATAGCGTATACAATTGCCATACAAGTCATATTGTAATTGAATGTTATTAAAAATGACCTTTCCTTTTCCTTTTCAATCCGCAGCCGCTGTAATTTTCTGTAAATGCAATATGGCCACTTGGAGTTGTTCTGTACACAGAATGTGTACTGACCACTCCCAAGAAACATAATTTCCTGCTTGTGTGATTGGCTCACCAATTTTCCCAGAAGTCTGCCTAAGATACAGGTCAGATTTCAGGCATCCCCTGCAACAAAAATGTCATTTTTGGTGAGATACTCCCTGTAGGAACACGACTAAAAGGATACAGGCCTCACAGATTTCCTCATTAGTGCTGTGCAGGTGCACAGCTGATAGATAATTATGAAACCACTCCCATTAGAGATACTCAGCACAGGGGCACAGAGGAACAGGGATTTCTTCAGAATTACAAAAGGTAGGAATCTGCAACAAAGTGTCTTATAATCCTTGCAATTCCAGAGTGCAAAGTTTTTTTCTCAACAAAAGTGGAGTTATGATTTAAGGAATGGCAATCTTTACATAATTATATTTGTCCATTATGGACCAAAGTACGTCTCGATGTGCCATACCTGTGGGATCCCTGTGGGAGGTAATGACTTGCTCCTTTACGTAGGTCTCTGCCTTAAATCCTTCCAGCATTGAGGCGAGTCCACATCCTTCCTGGCAGGATCCTTTATAAACAGTGGGTGGAATTTAGCTAGTATTCAGTTGGCTGGTGGGAAGTGGGAAGACCAAATGGCTGATGTGAAGAACAGACCCTGGTTTGATGGATGGGTTAGAGACTCAAAGTTATTTCTTACAACCCCAGGATAGAAACTCCTAACACCGAGTTATGGAAGGTACAGAGGACTTGGTACATTACTGGATAGAAGACAATGCAGTCATTGACTGTTACTATTGACAACCTTGTGCGTGATACAAGTCACGCTGGGGACCTGCCTACATGTGGAAGCTGGAAATCACTTTAGTAGACACCACTACTACAGTGAGCTCCACTAGCTTCTAGGTTCACATGTCTAGCGACTGCCCTGCTGCTTTCTGAGCTCAGGAGGTCACTCACTCAGAACGGGTACCATTCAGTGAACACTTTGCATGTTCCCAATGAATGTAAAGCATTCTCTGGACAAGGTGAAGAGGATGGGTGGGCACATCACAATCTCTACCTTGTCCAATGCTGCAGGGCAATTGCTCAGCATGGGACCTGTAAGCTAAGGTGACCAGATTTTTTAAATGAAATCCGGGGACATATTTTTTTTTTTACTAGTAATGGCAGCAATTGACAACTCTTCGCCCGTCTCCGCCGCCCGCCTCACAGCCTGTCAAGTCTAAAGCCCCATATACACTATCAGATTTTCTGCTGATTTTTTCCTTCAGATTTACCAAAACCATATAAATATGAGGTCAAACCTTAGGAGTTTCAATTTGTATCCAATCAGGCAGGCCCTTGCACCAGTGGCGTCACTAGGGTTGGTGTGACCCGGTGCCAAAAAAATTGGTGTCACCCCCCTCCACCAACTACCTCAGTACAGACCCCCCTCCACTAACTACAGACCCCACTCCATCAATATAGCCCCCCTCCCTCAGTACAGACCCCCTTCCATCAATATAGACCCCCCCACTAAGTACAGACTCCCCTCCCTCAGTACAGACCCCCTCCATCAGTACAGACCCCCGCTCAGTGCAGACCCCCTTTCCTCAGTATAGACCCCCCACTAAGTACTGACCCCCTCCCTCAGTACAGACCTCCCATCAGTACAGAAACCCTCCCTCAGTACAGAGTCTGCAGACCCCCCTCCATCAGTATCAACCTCCCACCTCAGTGCAGACCGCCCCATCAGTACATACACCCCCCCCCCAGTGCTGACCCCCATCAGTATAGAATCCCCCGTCAGTGCAGGCTCCCCCATCAGTATAAAATCCCCCCCTCAGTGCAGAGCCCCCCATTAGTATAGAATCCCCCCTCAGTGCAGACCCCCCATTAGTATAGATTCCCCCCTCAGTGCAGAGCCCCCCATTTGTATAGAATCCCCCTCAGTGCAGAGCCCCCCATTAGTATAGAATCCCCCTCAGTGCAGAGCCCCCCCATTAGTATAGAATCCCCCTCAGTGCAGAGCCCCCCATTAGTATAGAATCCCCATCAGTGCAGCTTCCCCCATTAGTATAGAATCCCCCTCAGTGCAGAGCCCCCCATTAGTATAGAATCCCCCTCAGTGCAGAGCCCCCATTAGTATAGAATCCCCCTCAGTGCAGAGCCCCCCATTTGCATAGAATCCCCCTCAGTGCAGAGCCCCCCATTAGTATAGAATCCCCCCAGTGCAGAGCCCCCATTAGTATAGAATCCCCCAGTGCAGAGCCCCCATTAGTATAGAATCCCCCTCAGTGCAGCACCCCCCATTAGTATAGAATCCCCCCCAGTGCAGCGCCCCCCATTAGTATAGAATCCCCCTCAGTGCAGCGCCCCCCATTAGTATAGAATCCCCCTCAGTGCAGCACCCCCCATTAGTATAGAATTCCCCTCAGTGCAGAGCCCCCCATTAGTATAGAATCCCCCTCAGTGCAGCGCCCCCCATTAGTATGGAATCCCCCTCAGTGCAGCGCCCCCATTAGTATAGAATCCCCCTCAGTGCAGAGCCCCCCATTAGTATAGAATCCCCCTCAGTGCAGCGCCCCCCATTAGTATAGACATCCCCCCAGTGCAGAGCCCCCCATTAGTATAGAATCCCCCAGTGCAGAGCCCCCATTAGTATAGAATCCCCCTCAGTGCAGCACCCCCCATTAGTATAGAATCCCCCCCAGTGCAGCGCCCCCCATTAGTATAGAATCCCCCTCAGTGCAGCGCCCCCCATTAGTATAGAATCCCCCTCAGTGCAGCACCCCCCATTAGTATAGAATTCCCCTCAGTGCAGAGCCCCCCATTAGTATAGAATCCCCCTCAGTGCAGCGCCCCCCATTAGTATGGAATCCCCCTCAGTGCAGCGCCCCCATTAGTATAGAATCCCCCTCAGTGCAGAGCCCCCCATTAGTATAGAATCCCCCTCAGTGCAGCGCCCCCCATTAGTATAGAATCCCCCTCAGTGCAGAGCCCCCCATTAGTATAGAATCCCCCTCAGTGCCCCCATTAGTATAGAATCCCCCTCAGTGCAGAGCCCCCCATTAGTATAGAATCCCCCTCAGTGCAGAGCCCCCATTAGTATAGAATCCCCCTCAGTGCAGAGCCCACCATTTGTATAGAATCCCCCTCAGTGCAGAGCCCCCCATTAGTATAGAATCCCCCCAGTGCAGAGCCCCCATTAGTATAGAATCCCCCCAGTACAGAGCCCCCATTAGTATAGAATCCCCTCAGTGCAGAGCCCCCATTAGTTTAGAATCCCCCAGTGCAGCGCCCCCCATTAGTATAGAATCCCCCCAGTGCAGAGCCCCCATTAGTATAGAATCCCCCAGTGCAGTGCCCCCCATTAGTATAGAATCCCCCCAGTGCAGAGCCCCCCATTAGTATAGAATCCCCTCAGTGCAGAGCCCCCATTAGTATAGAATCCCCAGTGCAGCGCCCCCCATTAGTATAGAATCCCCCCAGTGCAGAGCCCCCCATTAGTATAGAATCCCCCCCAGTGCAGAGCCCCCATTAGTATAGAATCCCCCCAGTGCAGAGCCCCCCATTAGTATAGAATCCCCCCAGTGCAGAGCCCCCATTAGTATAGAATCCCCCAGTGCAGCGCCCCCCATTAGTATAGAATCCCCTTGCACATGTCCACCCACATACTGTATGTAATGCATAAAGTTTACAGACCTCAGAACAGCGCGGACAGATGCACACAGCCGTGTGTGTCCCTCGGGCTCCTCCTGTGTGAAGTAAACAGAGAGGAGGGGGAGGCGGCTTCAGTCCGCTGTGCTGAGGGACACAGCACAAGCCGCAGCGGGCAGTGTAGCGGTGTGTGCCGCTACCTACGGGTGTCACCCCTCTGGCGGGTGTCACCCGGTGCGGCCCGCACCCCCCGCACCCACCTAACAACGCCACTGCCTTGCACTACATGGTTTTGGTAAATCTGAAGACAAAAATCAGCAGAAAATCTGATAGTGTGTATGGGGCTTTACTCTCCGGGCCCCGGCTACTACTAGGTGGGGAGCAGAGGAAGGTCACTCCACCAGGGAAGGCAAGGAGATACTGTAAGCAGGCAGGCGGCTGGCCGGAACTTGAGCCAAAGCAGAAGAACATGCGAGCAGAGCTGAATGGGCATGCGCCCGAAATTGAAGAAATAGTCCCTCCACTCTGACCAGCACATGATAATCAGAAAGGGGCACACATAATGGAAAAAAAAACCCATGAGCTAGTAGGGGCGGCAGAGGAGGGGGGGTGCAATTCAGATTTTTTTTTTTATTGTGCACGGGCTGTCTTTGAAATTGCCCCAGCCCCTGTTCAAATCCAATCCAGGGACAAAACCGGGGACAGACTTGGTCGGGGGACAGTGTCCTTAATCCGGGGACTTTCCCCAGAAAACGGGGATGTTTGGTCACCCTATTGTAAGCTAGCAGCAATCACTGTAGTGCTGCTTGTTACAGTGATCCGAGACCCCTATACACCCCAGCACTGGGACCCCCTACACCTCAGATATCTCCCCAGCACTGTCACCCCCCCTATATCCCAGCACTGTAATGCCCCCTACACCCCAAATATCTCCCCAGCACTGTGACCCCTCTACACCCCAGATATCTCCACAGCACTCTGACTCCTCTACATCCCAACACTGTGACCCCTCTACACCCTGGAAATCTCCCCAGCACTCTGACATTTCTACACCCTAGCACTGTTACCCCTCTACACCCCAGATACTCTATCCCCTCCAGCATTCTGACCCCTCTACACACCAACACTGTGACCCCTGCTACACTGCAGATATCCCCCAGGACTCTAACATCTCTACACTTCAGATATCCCCCCAGCACTGCGGTAGCTCTACATCCCAGCTTTGTGACCCCCTACACTCTAGATACCCCCATGCCTGTAACTCCTCTACACCCTAGATACTATATCCCCCCAGGATTCTGACACCTCTATGTACATCCCAGATACCACCATTACTGTAACTTCTCTACACCTCAAATGTCCCTCCAGCACTCTGACCCCTCTATGTACCCTAGATACCCTAGATATACCCCCAGCACTGTTACTCTAGAAAATACCCCTTGTACTGTGACCCCACTACTTCCCTGATACCGTTTACACTGTGACATCTCTACATCCCTGATACCTCCTGCACTGTGACCCTTCTACTCCCCTGATACCTCTAGACCTCTAGTACTATGGCCACTCAAGATACCCCCAGCATTGCCCCGCCCCACCATACACCCCAGATTTCCCCTCCGCACTCTTTTCCCCCATACACCCTTGATATCCCCCAGCATTATCCCATCCATATAATACCCCTTTTCTAATGCAGATACAGTTCATGGACTTTTTGCCTATGTGCCCACCTCCAGCACTGTGACAATGACTCACCTATGTACCAATCATGTCATGCAGGCAGAAGGAGGTGCGGAGGAGGGAGCATCCCTCTTGGCATCTCAAGCCCAGCGGTGTAAACAGTGCACACTTAGTGTGATCCCTGCTGTGGCAACAACATAAATGGGGCAGCGTTAGGGACGGAGCCAGTGTGCTGACTTTTAACATGAACGAATAGGGCAGAGAGAGCGAGAGGACTCCCAGAGACAGTGTGCAGAGTGGGGAAATTGGCAGGGCCTTTTCGCATGGCATCACATAGCAAGCAAAATCTAGTAAAACTATTTTAGGGCAGCACAAGCTCAAAGGGGAACTTCTTTGGGCCCCACAACAATGATTGGGCCAAGGAGAGCTGCCCATTTTGCCCTGCTTTCAAGACGTCACCAGCAGGAGGAAGGAGGTCCTGATTCCTCCATAAAGATCTTTATATCATTAGAGGGGTCACCAGCAGGAGGAAGGAGATCCTGGTTGCTCTATATAGATCTTTATGTCATTAGAGGGATCACCAGCAGGAGGAAGGGGGTCCTGATTCCTCTATATAGATCTTTATATCACTAGAGGGATCACCATCAGGAGGAAGGAGGTCCTGATTCCTCTATATAGATCTTTATATCACTAGAGGGATCACCATCAGGAGGAAGGAGGTCCTGATTCCTCTATATAGATCTTTGAATTGCTAAAGGGAACACCAGCAGGAGGAAGGAGGTCCAGATTCCCATATACCTGTATAGTTAGACCCAGTGGTGGCTGAAACAAAAACATAAATTGCAGCCTCTGTGCCCATCATATGCAGCCAACTGTGCCTATCATATGCAGCCAACTGTGCCCATCATATGCAGCAAACTGTGCCCATCATATGCAGCCAACTGTGCCCATCGTATGCAGTCAACTGTGCCCATAATATGCAGCCAACTGTGCCCATCATATGCAGCCAACTGTGCCCATAATATGCAGCCAACTGTGCCCATCATATGCAGCCACTGTTCCCATCATATGCAGCCAACCGTGTCCCATCAATTGCAGCCTTTGTGCCCATAATATGCAGCCACTGTGCCCACCCGCTGTCTGCCCAGCACTTACCACATCGTGGTGGTGGGTCGGGCAGCAGGTCGGGTGGCGAGCTGTGTGATGTGTTGAGCTGCGGTGGATGCAGGACTCCTCCATGCATGCCTTCTTCCTGTTCTGCACGGCGGCCAATGGGTTCATCCAATCAATTGCCCGGTATTACATCTGGGCCTCCTGATTGGCTGAGAGGCTGTTCTGTGTTAGCAAAGCAAATATTCATTTGCTTTGCTAATACACCTGGGTGCACTGTGAGCACAATGGTTTGCGCTCGCAGTGCACCTTTTTTGAAGCCTATTAGAGCCTCTGGCTCTAATCAGGTACTTCAAAAACACCCCCCGCCGCTGTAATTCAGGCACCCGAAAGGGTCCTAGACGCCTGAATGGGGGGGTGGCTACAGCAGCTGTGGATAGATTCATGCAATGGGGTGGCTGGAGAGAGGGGGTGGCTGGAGAGAGGGGGTGGCGCCCCCGAGCGCCCCTAATGGACGCACCATTACTGTGTTGAGTTCTGGAGACCTCATTTACAAAAATATATTGATAAGATAGAACAAGTTCAAGGTCCGGGTAACAAAAATGGTGAAAGATCTGAGATAAAACATATCAGGAGACACTACAGGAACGTACTATGTACAGTCTGGTTCAGGAGGGCAGTATTTTTAATATAAACCCAAAATCAAGAACACAAGAGTCATGACTTCAAACTAGCAGGAGAAACGTTAACAACTCATCTAAGTATTATTTTACTGAAAAGATAGTTGATAATTGGAATAGACTTCTAGCAGAGCAGCGAGTCTGTCAGCAGTAAGTGGAATCAAACATGCCGGGGACAAACATAGATCTATACTCAGACAAAATAGCTAAAATTTAAAAAAATGCTTAATTCAATTTTAAAAAAATGAAGCCGACTCAATGGAACATTTGGTCTTTTTTTCTGCCGTGACTTTTCTCTGTTTCTCTACTTAAACTTCAGCTTTAACCACTTTGGCATACTGACAGATTTACTTGAAATATCCATTTAGTATCAGGTTTTTTAAAAAGCAACAATTCATTTTCAGAGCTTCAGAGCCTTCTGTCAGCCTAGTATATTTCTGACGCAAGTGAAGCATAATTATACGTGTCATTATGTTGAAGAATATTTTTTTTCACCTTACAGAAAAAAAACGATCCGCTCGTGTTGCTACAACACCTACCACATTATTATTATTCGATTCTGCACTCCGAAATGCGTTTTCAGACGTCTCTGCAGCAGATCCAAAGTACATGTAATCTTTTAAACAAGCGAAATCTGTCTAATGCAATGCTCCTGGAGTGTGTTTTAATCAATTCTGCTCTACCAGGCAATCCAGAGGTCATAATCTCACATCCCTGAAATGTATTAACATGTTTGCTTGAGAAGAAAAGCAATGGAGATCATCCTGTTGAAGGCCATGTTTTCAGTGGGTAAACACTAACTGTGTCATCATAAAGTAATCCTGGAAGTCACTTTACATGGAAAGTTCATATTTTTTTTACATGCTTTTGGGGAGGTGCAGTGTGGTGGGGCGGTAGGGTGACCACGTGTCCCGGATTGCTCGGGACAGTCCTGCATTTTGCAGGTCTGTCCCAGGGCATCTTCATTCTGGAACAATACAGTGTCCTGGAATAAACCTGACACAGCCACCCTAACGACAAAACACCAAGCAATGCACTGCACGCTGCACAGTGCATTCTGCTCCCTGATTGGGCAAAGCCCTGCCCAATTATAGTGCAATACCTGCTGGTTGTTAAGAAATGGGGCCGAGAAGCCGGGGGCATGTAGCCTGGTATGGTTCAGGATCAGGGGCGCTCACTCATCCCCTCCTCCTTTCCTGATCGGCCAGGCTGCATGCTCAGATAAGGGTCTGGTATGGATTCTGGGGGGGACCCCACGCCATTTTTTTCTTTATTGTTTTTCAATAGTTGGGTATCAAAAATCATATTTTTTTTTTTTGGTGGGGGGGTGTCCCTGAATGGCAGTTTGGTCACCCTATGTGGCGGCAGTCCAGTTGCAATAACAAAACTGCCATGTATTTAAGTCCAACAAAGCACAACTACGCGGCAGGAAGACAACCTGACCAGGAGCACTCACAGAATGTTGCAGTGAAGAGAATAACAGTAGGTCTCGGGTGCACCAACAACATCTGTCTCGAGGGATGGAACACGGCCTGACCAGTCCATTCCCAAATGGGGAGGCTTCCAAGAAAGGTGGCGTGTCCCTGATCTTTCCCCACTCAACTGGAACCTCTCTCCACTGCTAATGTTGTCACTGACAGATGGTCCCTCACACTACCCACACACGAAATGTGCGCCAAACCTGGGAGCCAAGGTCTTAAATAGACACTGGCTGATCCAAGCTGGCCACAAGGATCACATGGGGTGGCAGCAGCCAATCAAATAGCTCCCGTAGTGACCCAGGAAACCATAGAGGAACCATTTTCCACTTGACTTCCCCTCCAACTGCAATGTCGCTGTGGGTGAGCACCACCTACAGTGGAGAAAGTAGACTGCACCTGCCTACATGCTAGCTATGGTGTATTTCAGCCCTCAAAATTTCCACTCACCTTCTTGCATTTGGTGAGTGGCAAAAACTTGAGGGCAAGTGTGGGGCTGCCTCGGTCAATTTAGTCAACCAATATCCTGTTCACATTCTGCTCCTGGCCGGCAGCTAAATGGGGCCAGGGATGTTTGATTTGTTGCTAAGACTTTATGTAAGGAAACAATTGGAAAACATCTGGCCTGCACTCGCGCGCATGCGTGGACTCACGGGCGACTGCAATTGCCCATATGCGCCTATGTGCATGCGCGGCAGATGGCGTGCACGCGCAGGAGCGCATCCCTAGTGCCAATTGGCGCCAGACAACCTATTTAAAGGGTGCCCTGACCACTGATCAGTGCTGACTGGTCTTCAGCTGGTTTCCTGATACCTTTAATCCTGTGATTATCCTGTTTGATACCCGTTGCTGAACTTGGCTTTCCTTGACCCTGCTTCTGGACTCTGCTATACTTTGATTACTGGCTCCTGATCCCAGTTTCCCATTTGACCCTGCTCTGGACTCTGCTATATTTTGATTACTGGCTCCAGATCCTGGCTTCCCATTTGACCTGGCTTCTGCCTGATGCCTTGGTACTTTGCTGCCCGTCTGCTACCAAACCCAGCTATCCTTGTGACCTCGCTCCTGTTCCCTGCTTGGCTCAACACTGCCATCCGAGTGTCTGCGACTACGGTCCTGCGACCAGCTGCGACTTCCTGCTACAAGTTTCTGGGTCTTCATCTGCAGAAACTCGTGTTCCTCCTGTCCCTCGGCTCCTTCTGCTCCACTCTCAGCGAGTCCTGGGCTGGAGATACAAGAGAGGCCGACCTCGTCATTTCAGTCTCCCTTCAGGTACGTGACACTTTGGGGATCACCAAAATTTTAGCAACCAATGTGTGATGGTCAGGGGTCAGGCTTGGAGACCAGTAGCTATAGCAGTAGAGAGACTCCCACTGACCAGCATGAATAGTATACAAGCAGGTTACCCAAGGTGTGGGGTCTAAGTACTAACGGATGTTCACCAGAGCTCCTGATGGTGGCGATGAGTTTTGCTGCATGTTTGTACCAGGTGGTCAGCAAGCCGGGGCCCAGTAGCAGATAAAGCAGGTAGGGATCATGCAGAAGCTTAGTCAGTAAACAAACCAAAAGTTGGTAACAAGGGGTTGCAGGTTGCAATCAAGTAGAAGTATAGGTTAAGGAACAAGCCAAAGGTTGGTAAGAGCGAGATATTGGCTGGGGAAAGGACAATAATCTGGCAAACAGGAAGTGCAGAGACATGACTTACATCAGGAAGTTCATTGGAGGAGCAAAAAGTTCAAGGTTTACGAGAAAAAAGACTAAAGCCGCGTATACACGATCGGACTTTCCGATGGGAAATGTTGGATTCGACCATGTGTATGCTGACAATTGTTGTCAGACTTTCCGCCAACAAATGTTGACTAGCAGGTTCTCAAATTTTCCGCGGACAAATGTGTGTTGTCGGATTTTACAAACACGCATGCTCGGAAGCAAGGACGAGCCGGAAGCGTGTCGGTCTTGTAAACTAGCGTTCATAATGGAGAATTAACATTTGTGATGTGGCAAATTATGAAATCTCGAAATGCAGCGCACAATTCTCTTCTTCTTTAATGGGATAATAATGAAGCTTTTTTTTTTTGTTTGTTTTTTTGGGCAAGTTACCACAACACCATTATCCCGTAGTTTTTAAGATCAAAGATACAATTATGTTGGTGTCCCTTGTCAATTTTACATGTATTTTTTTTAAATGTAACTGCCGACTCCCAAACTGTCATTTGAAATTTTTTTATTGTGCATTAAAAAAGAAAACAAAAAAAATTAGACATGATATCTGTCAATAGAACTTAACCAAAAAGTACATTCTATGCATCCAAAAATATAGAAAATATAACAAATCAAATAATTATTATTCAACCAAAAAAAAAAATAATGTCAAAGCAATAACTCCAAGACCAATAATAAATAACACGTTATCTCCTCTGATTCCGCAACATGTCTGGTTGACAAACGGCCATTCAGAAACGAAATGAAAAGCGCGAAATGAAAAGCGCGAATCAACACTCACAATCAACTTCTGCTAACACAAAATTAGCAACAAATTCCTTCTACTATAAGGCTAACAGGAGTAGTGACAGCAGCATCATTACTTCTGTCAGCTCAGCGCTGGAAATGGCAAGGAGAGAAGGAGAGAAGTGGGAGGATGCGTGGGTTGTGCTCTCTCTCCCCCTCCTCCTTATAAGCTTGCAAATAAGGGGGGAGGGGCGCAATTTGGCATCTTTGTCCTGGGCACTGGAGGATCATGTCCCGGCACTGAGGAAGGGGCTAGTCAATATGTCATTTACCAGCACCTTACTTTTCTAAAGGAACACAGTGAGCACACTCACTGTATTCATTCATAACTGAAGCATAGTAAACTGTGTTTTCTATGCTTCAGCTTGTGAATGAACAGGAAGCCACTCAGCACAAAACACTTCCCATTCATGCACTGTCCAGTGCATCTGAGGCTGCAGAGAAAGGCGTGTGTGTTTTGAGCTTTGGGGTAAATACCCCTAATGCAATAGGCTAGGCACATCTATGCAGAGCATGCTGATTGGAGGAGGGAGGAGAGTGGCAGAGAGATGAGCTTACCTTTCTTTCTAAGAAGCAACCAGCTGCAAATTAGATATTCCACCTGCCACCCATCATTGGTGAATAAATATTGCTGGGTGTGCAAACCTGCAACAACAAGATGACACAACCAATGTCTAGAAAATAATATCGACTTGCTGTCATCATAAATGTCATACTTTAGTTGTCCGTAAGTGTGAAACAAAGGAGAATTTTGAATAGTCAACCAGCATGAACAATTCAGGGAAAGGGCTGGTCAAGCTTAAAGTGGTTGTAAAGGCTCAAGGTTTTTTACCTTCATGCATTCCTCTGTACAGCAGCCACCCCCCCCACCCCAACACTTACTTGAGCCACATCTTGATCCAACAATGTTCACGAGAACCTCAGCTCTCCGGGAACTCCCCCTCCTCATTGGCTGAGACAGCACTGGGAGCCTTTGCTCCCCCTGTTATCAATCACAGCCAGAGGGGGCGGCTCTGTGTGTGAATAAACACGCGAAGCCACGGCTCAGGAACAAGCCTGCTTGGGTGCACCCATTGCAAGCTGCTTGCTCTGGGGGCACTCGGCAGGAGAAAGTGGCCAGGAGCTGTAAGGAAGAGAGGAAAGACCCCCTGGTGCTGCACATCCACGGAGTCCTATGGTGGTATGAGAGAGACAACCACAGCCTGGGCTCCCGCCAGGCCACGCCCCCAGTGCATTTTGCTCCACCCCCCCGGAGCTTAGTCATGGGGCCAGGAGCACCAGCCCAAGAGGAGGGGGGCTGCTCTGTGCAAAACCATTACACAGAGCGGGTAAGTATAACATGTTTGTTATTTTTTATTTATTTATTTATTTTTTAAGAAAGTATTTAGAATTACTTTAAAGCTGAACTCCAGGCAGCTCTGCATTCATTAACATCAATGTATTATTTTTTTTATATACAAGGAATGTGCAGCACCTTCTAGTGTGCTAGATGTAGATAGGTCTGCTGTTGGTGTAGGTAAAAATGTGTTTAGCTCAGGGCTAAGCCTGAGCTATGAATCTGGGTCAAGGTTTAGTGACTCGGGGCTGGATGACCCATCCTAGCAGCTTCTCTGTTACCTCCCTCTGTGGACATAGTGGGTAGAGGTTAGGAGGAGCTGCTTGGCATATTTATGAGGGCTTCAGCCAATCCCCAGTAAAGGGCTGGCAGGGGGAAGGCCACCTCATAAATAGGCATGAGACATGCCAGGAGAGGCAGTCGGATGGAAGATGGACTGTTCTCTGACTCAAGAGTGCCTGCGAAAATGTATTAGAGTTTTTATTTGGTTCACACTCTCTGGTAACTAGACTGTGAAAAGGGTTTCATCCACTGGGCTAAGATCCTGCTTAGCAGACTTTAAAAAATAAATAACATTTTCCAAAGCCCCTCATCAGTATCAGAAGATAACCTACCCAAGCCTGAGCTATGAATCTGGGTCAGGGTTTAGTGACTCAGGGCTGGATGACCCATCCTAGCAGCTTCTCTGTTACCTCCCTCTCTAGACATAGTGGGTGGAGGTTAGGAGGAGCTGCTTGGCATATTTATGAGGGCCTCAGCCAATCCCCAGTAAAGGGCTGGCAGGGGGCAGGTCACCTCATAAATAGAGACTAAGAGACAAGGGGGTGTGGATTTTTGAGGGTGAAAAATATCATCACATGTATTCAATAAAAAATATTTTATATTTGTTTTAGAGGGTAAAACAAGAAGTGTACATAAAACCAAAGGACACAGGCATGTACAGTGCAAATGACAAGATGTTTAGGCAAGACAACTAGACTACACCCAACATCTTTTGCCCATAGTTCTGGCTTCTTCGGGGGGGCTGTCTTTACGGAGGTACAAGCCTTTTAAAAAGGACAACACACAAACACAAGAAAAGAGAAAAAAAGGGAAAAAAAAAATAATAAATAAGCGTTATGCCATCAGTGGGAAGATGTATACATAATAGGGGCTTTTGATAGATAGACACTAAGCAATCATATTCAAATAATTATAAAGACAATACAAAGTGTATAAATAAATGTATATATTTATGTATAAATAAATATATGCACCATAACACTCATAAATAGGCATGAGACATGCCAGGAGGGGCAGTCGGGTGGAAGATGGAGATGGAGTGCTGAGGAGGCTGTCGGTGGCCCTTGAGGGTGCCCCCTAGTCTGGGGGGGGTGACCTTGGGCCCAGGGCTGGGGTGCTGGAAGATTCCTACCAAAACACATGGAGGAAGCCCTTCCTGCAGGCACTGGAGCAAAGAGAGAGGACAGAGGGAGCAGGTCAGCACGCCTGGGAGATCTCCTGAGAAGTCTGGTGGGCTGGTGAGTGTCAGTCTGGAGGACTGTGGGGAGAAGTTAGCCTGGAGGGCTAGTGAAAGGGCAGCTGCAGCCAGGCGGGTTGGCAGTGCCTGAAGATGTGGTGCTGGGATCAGCAGCCACAGGAGTGATGCAAGCTTGAAACTGAAATTCTACTACATACGTAAGGGGCCTCGGGTTCCCACCTGTAATGGTCTATTGCTTTTATCTGATTGAGTGACGGTCAGGTATTCACAATGTTCCAGCTGGGTCATGCAAGGAGGGGCAGCCAGGTGGAAGATGGAGTGCGGAGGAGGCTGTCGGTGGCCCTTGAGGGTGCCCCCTAGTCTGAGGGTGGGTGACCTTGAGCCTGGGGCTTGGGTGCTGGAAGATTCCTACCAAAACACAAGGAGGAAGCCCTTCCTGGAGGCACGGGAGCAAGGAGAGAGGACAGAGGGAGCAGGTCAGCCTGTCTGGGAGATTTCCTGAGAAGTCAGCCGGGTGGGCTGGTGAGTATCACTCCCGAGGACTGTGGGAAAAAGTTAGCCTGGAGTGCTGGTGAAAGGGGCAGCTGCAGCCAGGTGGGTTGGCAGTACCTGAAGTAGTGGCACTGGGATCAGCAGCCAAGGGAGTGATGCAAGCTGGACACTGAAATTCTACTAAACACGTAAGGGGCTTCTGGTTGCTGCCTGTAATAGGCTAGTGCCTTCCTCTGACTGATTGACTGTTGGGTATTCACAGTGATCCAGCTGGGTTCTTCAAGCAAGTGAGAGCTGGAGGAAGAAGAGGAGTTGTATGTAGAGACTGTATATAGGAAGAGTTGTCCCCGAAGTTATTGTTGAAGTCAAATGAGCATCCCATAACCTCCTATCCAAGTTATCACCCTCAATAAATAACAAAAACAAACAAAGTAACGGACTGTTCTCTGACTCAAGAGTGCCTGTGAAAATTTATTCGAGTTTTTATTTGGTTCACACTCTCTGGCAACTAGATTGTGAAAAGGGTTTCATACACTGGGCTAAGATCCTGCTTAGCAGACTTTAAAAAACAAATCAAATTTTCCAAAGCCCCTCATCAGATATCAGAAGATGACCTACCTCAAATTTACATATATACAGTAGGTTGAAAAAAAAAAGACACCTGTCCGTTGAGCTCAACCAAATGGCATACAACAGTAATTAAAAAAAAAATGTGCATCCTCAGAACCCAACATTGCTTAAAATAATTAAACTAAAGGTATAAATAATTAAATAAATAAAATGCAAGCATCAGTTCTTTTCTGGAGATTGGGTTTTTTTTTTTTTTAAAAAAAAAAAAAAAAAACACTGTGCATTCTCTGAACCTTAGATTGCTTAAAAAATAAGCTAAATAAATAAACAAATAAATAAATAAATGTAAGCATCGGTTTTCTTATGAAGATTGAGTTTGTGTTGTTTAAAAAAAAAAGTACGTCAAGTAAATAAAAAAGACCTGCTTAGCCGATTTAAAAAGTAAATTGGAATCTAATTGAGTTTTTAATTGGTTTGCGCTCTCTGACTGGCAGCTAGAAGGTGAAAATGGATGCACACTGGAGCACAAAAATGAACTGGCAAAGGATCTTCCAGTTCTCATCTGGAGATTGTGAGGGGTTTTCTTTATTTAAAAAAAAAAAAAAAATAATAAGTAATGTAAAAAAAAAAAAAAAAAAAAACTGGATCTTGCTTTGCTGACTTTAAAAAAAATAAATAGGAATTTATTGGAGTTACTAATTGGCTTACATTCTCTGACTGGCAGTTCGATGGTTAAAATGGCTGCGCATACATGGACTAGCAAAGGGTCTGCTAGTTCACTTCCAGAGATTGGGTGTATTTTTTTTTTTTATATAAATGATTGTAAAGAATGTAAAAAAAGACAGTGGATCCTACTTAGCTGACTTTAAAAAAATGGAATTTAATGTGGTTTTTAATTGGTTTTTACTCTCTTACCTGCTGCCAGCTAGAAGGTGATTTTTTTTTAAATAAATAGAAGTAATGTTCAAAAATAAAATAAAACAAAACAAGACTACGGCTTAGCTAACTTTAAGAAAAATTGGATTCTTATTGAGTTTTTAATTGTTTTTCACACTCTGCCTGGCAGCTAGAAAGTGAAAAGGGCTGTACATTGGAGCATAAGAATGAACTAGTAGAGGGTCTTACAGTTTTCTTCTGGAGATTGGGTGGATTTTTTTTTATTTAAAAAAGTAATGAAAAAAAAATTAATAAAAATGTTTTAAATTTTTTAAAAAGCCAGTGGATCCTGTTTAGATGATCTAAAAAAAATGGCTTTTACAAATTCCCTCATCAGATTTCAGAATATGACCTACTCTAAATTTGCATACTTACATATGCAAGATCTATGAGTTCAACCTACTGGCAAAAATTGATAAATAATATGAAATAAAAAATGTCTTGCATCCCTAGAACCCTAAATCTTTAGTTTATCCAATTTTAAATTGCCTAAAATAAATAAATGAATTAATAAATAAATAAATGTAAGCATCGGATGTATAATACCATTCAAAGATAATATTCAGCAGGAAAAATATAAGTAACTTTGCGGGGGTCGCCTAATGAATTCCGGTGCAGGAATATGGCTTAGGTCAATGGAAAAGTGTCATTTTATTAAAATAGACACTGAGAGCTAGATGAAACCGAATCCTAATTTTCATCTAGCCTTAAATCACAGCGGCGAAGATTTATATTCACAACCATGCTCGGTGTCTAATGACATTGGTTGCTATGAGACTCCGGGACAGAAATGTTAATAAAATCGTGATTTGGTGGTTTCGTATTACAAGATATAAGCGATGAATTATACAAAAGGCGGAATACATTTTGGTGGTATCCTTGCCTGAGTTTGCTCTGGCCGAGGAGATTTCAGTAAACATTTCTCGCAAATGCTCGACCGCGTGTAAATAACTAATATGACTTGTGGGCATTCCGCAGTAATTACTGTTCCTTTTAATATTGTATTAGGGATGTGGCACAAATTGTTGGTCTAAGATACAGTACATCCTGTGGGAATGTCCATGACAAAGTCTTTGAAAAACCTAAAAAATGATATAGTATCTTGGAGGAGTAAAGGGATTTGCGGGAAGAGGGATTTGGTTGAGACTTTGCCAGTTCACTTGATTTGGATATCTATGAATGTTTGAAGAGCTGAGTAAAATTAACAGTTCTTGGTGGCCTCTAATGGGCTCCTCAGATCTGTTTTTCTCTCTTCTCATTTTTGCCTGTTTTATCCTGCAGTCGGTTGGGATATGTTGTGCCATCAGATGCATCCCGTAAATTGAGATTTTCCAGAGCAAATCAAAACATTGGTGTTCAGCTCCAAGATCTCAAATTTTGTGCTTTGGCGCCAGTAGTTTGGGTAATTATTTTCCTTTGTTGGGTTGGCTTCTACTTCTCCTTCCTACAGTGGCCTCCCCTTCCCATTTTTGGTGAAAGCCCAACTCCGGGCTCTGTTCTCCTTCCCACAGTGGCCTTCCCTTCCCATTTTTGGGATAAGCCTTAATCCAGGCTCTTTTTGCCTTCCCACAATGGACTCCCCTTCCCATTTTTGGGGAAAGCCCAACTCCAGGCTCTGTTCTCCTTCCCACAGTGTCCTCCCTTTCCCATTTTTGGGGAAAGCCCAACTCCAGGCTCAGTTCTCCTGCCCACAGTGGCCTCACCTTTCCATTTTTTGGGAAAGCCCAACTGCAGGCTTTGTTCTCCTTCCCGAAGTGGCCTCCCTTTGCCATTTCTGGAGAAAACCCAACTACAGGCTCTGTTCTCCTTCCCACAGTGTCCTCCCCTTCCCATGTTAGGGGAAATCCCAACTTCAAGCTCAGTTCTCCTTCCCACAGTGACCTCTCCTTTCCATTTTTTGGGAAAGCCCAACTCCAGGCTTCGTTCTCCTTCCCACAGTGTCCTCCCTTTGCCATTTCTGGAGAAAACCCAACTACAGGCTCTGGTCTCTTTCCCACAGTGTCCTCCCTTTGCCATTTCTGGAGAAAACCCAACTACAGGCTCTGGTCTCTTTCCCACAGTGGCCTTCCCTTCCCATTTTTGGGGAAAGCCCAACTCCAGGCTCGGTTCTCCTTCTCACAGTGGCCTCCCCTTTCCATTTTTTGAGAAAGCCCAACTCCAGCCTCTGCTCTCCTTCACACAGTGGCCTCTCCTTCCCATTTTTGGGGAAAGCCCAACTCCAGGCTCTGTTTTTATTTCCACAGTGGCCTCCCCTTCCCATTTTTGGGGAAAGCCCAAATCCAGGCTTCATTCTCCTTTCCACAGAGACACTCCATGTGTATTTTACCCCTTTTAGATGTCTTTAGTAATTGCTGCTCAGCAACTGCTGTTAAGTTTTAATGCCACAAGGACAAATAAAATGTCATTAAACCCAAACTATGAAACACTCTCATTACGTATGTAGCACTAACTCTCGGTGGAGCTGCTGGTTTAAAGCGGGCTGTTACCTTCACTTCTTGATACCTCTGTTTCACCTGCACCGGGTCTAGGGTCCCGTTGAGTTTACCTCTGAACGATGTAGACACCAAAACTTGAGTAGATTTTCCAATTCTTTAATGAACCAATAATAAAGGAAGTAGCAGGAAAGAGGCAGAAGGAAAGTTGCAGGGAAGCTCAAATACCTTTCCTTAGTATTCTTTAGAACATTCTCTGGAATTGAACACTTGTGGTTGAATGGTTAAATACACTCTCCGTTTGGGACTTAATCTTTGCCCGCCTGGATAGGCATCTCTCACTTGCCTAGCAGCCAGTAAGTAGCACGAACAAAAGTCTCTGACACAGACTTGTTTGAAATAAAACCCATACGATCCTCTGCCACAGGATGTATTGGTTTAGGATGAATATCAGACACAGTACTTGCACCTTTAAGCCAACCCGGCACTACTATGCAGTAAGATTACTTCAGGATACGTCCTCCAACCGAGTCACCAGGCCCCTCTCCAGACCAGCACTCTGCATGATCCTTCCATGACGGTTCCTCCCCTGGGATCTTCTCGGTTGTCCAGCTTCTTCACTCAGGATAGACAGCTGAGGACCATTCCTCTGCTGCTGTGGTAGGCCCCAGACAGGCTTCTGGGCCCAACCACACGCCGCAGCGACGTGGGCCTCCGGAACGGAGGACCACGAGGTGGTACTCTTAACACATACCTGTCGGCCAGGAGGGCCAGCAGGTGGCTGAAAACGAATCCCTAAACATGGCGTCTGTCCCATAAATACCCTCTCCCAGAATGCAACTCGGAGGACCACCTCCACCGAGTTGTCTCCGGGACAGAGGAGCACTCATACGCTTCAACACGTTGCTTTTTCAACACCAGCCCATGGTGACAACGACACCCACAGGCACAGTGTGGAACTACGTGCAACTCAGCCAAGCTGGAACAGAGGCAAATCTAACTTCCTCTAACAAGTAACCCACAAGATTTACCTATCAGTGGTAAATTAAAAAATCTACCAGCGCTACACGTACTCTATAACAGGGTGTGCATACTCACATAGCCACCAAAGCATTTGTTTTGTGTAGAGTGAAATGTGCCTGGTTGAGCCTGACTTTAGCTGTCCCTCCTATCTTCTCTGTGTCCCCATTGCAGGCTAAGATTGTGTAGACCAGATTTTGTCTTCTACTGAGCATGCTAATATTTCAGTTTCCTTCTAAGCCCAGGGCAAAGAAGCCAAACTGTGCCCCGCCCCCTTCCTTGTGTGCGAGCTTATGGGATGCTACTCACAGCACTCACCCGCTTGTCAAAATGCCTTGTATCAGAAGCAGCTCAGTGGCACCTCCATCCATACATTAAGCTGTTGCGCCCAAGGCAGCCGCCCCTCCTGCCCACGCCTTGTCCTGGCCCTGCATCTGTGTATGGCAGTCAATCAGCTTTTAATTTTAGCTATTTCAATTAAAGAAGAGCTCCACCCAAAGGGGTAAGCTCCACTTATCTGCCTCCTCCCCCTTCCTCTACCACCTTTGGCGGGGCAGCCTCCACATTCCCCCCTGCAGCCGGCCTATTGAGAAAGTGCAGCGCGGTTTGTGCATGCACAGTAGGAAGCCAGCAGTGAAGCCGCAAGATTTCACTGGCAGTTTCCCTTAACCAGGATGGCTGCGGGCAGCACCTGAGAGCCGGGTAATCAGCCGGGTAAGGACAACGTTTGATGCATGGACAGGTAAGTACGCACTGATCCTGGGGCCCTTTAGTCCCATGACGGGGCCCTTTACTTTTCTGTGACTTTGAGTGCCATAGACTGCCATATCTTGGGCCCCCCCACACAGTGGCAGAATGCCAGGGACCTGGATGATCTTGTCCCAGCACTGCACAGGTGCCCCCCCTCCACACAGTGGCAGAATGCCAGGGACTTGGATGACCTTGTCCTGGCACTGCACAGGTGCCCCCCCCCACACAGTGGCAGAATGCCAGGGACCTGGATGACCTTGTCCCGGCACTGCACAGGTGCCTCCCCCACACAGTGGCAGAATGCCAGGGACCCGGATGACCTTGTCCCGGCACTGCACAGATGCCCCCCCACACACAGTGGCAGAATGCCAGGGACCTGGGTGACCTTGTCCCGCCACTGCACAGGTGCCCACCCTCCACACAGTGGTAGAATGCCAGGGACTTGGATGACCTTGTCCTGGCACTGCACAGGTGCCCCCCCACACAGTGGCAGAATGCCAGGGACCTGGATGACCTTGTCCCGGCACTGCACAGGTGCCCCCCCACACAGTGGCAGAATGCCAGGGACCTGGATGACCTTGTCCCGGCACTGCACAGGTGCCCCCCCCACACAGTGGCAGAATGCCAGGGACCTGGATGACCTTGTCCCGGCACTGCACAGATGCCCCCCCCACACAGTGGCAGAATGCCAGGGACCCGGATGACCTTGTCCCAGCACTGCACAGATGCACCAGATTTTGAATGCACCAGTTTTGGCAAATCTCCCCCAATGTCTCTTGGTGACTCTGAATGGGGTACCTCATCTCTTGGGGTTCATAGGTGCCCCTACCAGGAGTTCCCACTGACCTCTGACCTACCTCTCAGGGTTGACCAGTGACCCCCAACACAGTCAGAAGCTACAGTATATGTAATTTAAAAAAATTTTTAGGGGGGGGTGTCAGGACTCCTCTTTAAGCTTTGGCAATAAAACCTGGAAGCTAAAGTTGCACCAGATTTTGCATTCTTCAGCCTTAGCAAATCACCCCCATTGGCTCAGGGATTCGATCTCACAGCTCCAGGCTCTGCCATCATGGTACATCTTTCTTCCTTGAGTAGCAAGCCGAGGAGAAAGAAAGAGAAGGTTTGACTTTTTTTTTTTGTAACATGACTACTACTTCTGCGGTTTTCTATTTGATATGATTTTATATACAATTACCTTTTTTTTTTCCTAGCTACTTCACGCCAATCTTGATGGAACGTTTTATACAGCTAAGGAAAAAAAAAATGTAAAATATAAGTTCCTTAGTAATCAGCAAACCTATGTTATATGTATAAATCTATGGATACCAACAATAAAGTGTTACCCCAGGGGATAAAACAGAGTTCTCGCTGCTGATTGTTACCACCGTCTACAAAAATAGATGTCCTTTTCAGTGACTTTCATAGGAAAGCTGTCACTATAAGGACTGGCTGCAGCTCTTGACTGTCTCGAGGGAGAAGAAATCAGAGCTGTTTACCGCGGCCAAGAGGAAAAATATGAATTTGTTTTCATGTTTGTTTCAGGCTGTCTGGAATGAGACGTACTGCATGCTATCGCTCCGAGTGAATTGTTCCCTAAGATCAATGCGTACGTGTTTTATTAAAGAAGCAATCTGATGTTTCTGTTATTTTTTTTTTTTTTTTTAGGGCTATACATTGTGACAGCGGCAGTCTAGTAATTAAATGAAAACTCTAGGCAAAAGCCTTGTATTTCATCAATGAACAGCTCAACATTTTATTTATTTTTTTTTTATTTGTTTATTTATTATTTATTTATTTATTTATTTATTTATTATTGTGCAACTGTAGTTCCCACTTAGAATTATATACCTAAAATTTTAATACATTAGCCCTGGGGCTTTAAATGAGGCGCATCACATACAAATCACAAATAGATACACAAATTCCAAATTGATACACGTGGTTTCAAAATTAATATTCCATAAAATATAGGTCTCAATACAATAAAATAATATTGAACTGATTTATAGTATGAAATTTCAGTGTAAATTCATTCAAAAACATAATTTAACCGCTTGAAAACCAGGCCTTTTCTGGTACTTTTTGTTTAAAAGTTTAAACTCTCCTAGCTGCCAGGGGAAGAACTCCTCCAATGAGAGTGGGGGGGCAGCAAAGGGAAAGGAAAGACAGATTCTGGTGGTAGGGGACTCAATTCTTAGAAGGACAGAGAGGGCAATCTGTAACCAAGATCTGAAGCGCCGAACAGTATGTTGTCTACCGGGCGCTCGGGTTCGGCACATCACGGATCTTGTGGACAGATTACTGGGAGGGGCTGGGGAAGACCCGGCTGTCATGGTGCACGTTGGCACCAATGACAAGGTCAGAGGCAGATGGAGTGTCCTAAAGAACGATTTTAGGGACTTAGGAGCTAAATTGAGGAAAAGGACCTCCAAGGTAGTGTTCTCAGGAATACTACCGGTACATCGAGCCACACCAGAAAGGCAGAGGGAGATTAGGGAAGTAAACAAGTGGCTGAAGAGCTGGTGTAGTAAGGAGGGGTTTGGGTTCCTGGAGGACTGGGCCGACTTCTCAGTCGGTAACCGGTACTATAGAAGGGACGGACTGCACCTAAATAAGGAGGGTGCAGATCTGCTGGGAATGAAGATGGCCAAAAAGTTAGAGGGGTTTTTAAACTAGGCGATGGGGGGGAGGGTCCAGAGACAGTGATAGCCAGCGCGGAAGATATTCCAGAGGGTAGTATTGGGGGCATTAGTGGTAGGTTAACCAAAGCACAAAAACACAAGGTGAGTATAGTAGCAAGTCCTAGTTGCAATCTTGAAACACCCAATACGAGGACAATATGCGACCGGTCTAAACTATGTGGCATGTTCACCAATGCCAGGAGTATGGCGGACAAGATGGGTGAACTAGAGATACTGTTGTACAAGGAGGATTTGGATTTTGTGGGAATTTCAGAGACCTGGTTCAACAGCTCTCATGATTGGCTGGCAAACATTCAAGGGTATACCCTATACCGCAAGGATAGAGAGGGTAAAAAAGGGGGAGGGGTATGCCTATATATCAAGAATAATGTACAAGTGAATGTGAGAGATGACATCACTGAGGGGGCTAGGGAGGAAGTGGAATCTTTATGGGTAGAGCTCCAAAGGGATGAAGCTAAGGTGAAAATAATACTGGGAGTATGCTATAGGCCCCCTAACCTGAGGGAGGAAGTGGAGACGGATCTCCTATCACAAATTGGATTAGCAGCAAGGATGGGAAGTGTTATCATAATGGGGGATTTTAATTATCCAGACATAGACTGGGCGGAGGGAACCGCGCATTCATTTAAGGCTCGCCAGTTCCTTAGTGTCTTGCAGGACAATTTTATGGGTCAGATGGTAGACGCACCAACTAGAAATAAAACATTACTAGATCTACTGATTACCAACAATACAGACCTGATAACAGATGTGGAAATACGGGGCAATTTAGGTAACAGCGATCACAGGTCAATTAGTTTCAGTATAAATCACACAAATAGGAAACATGAAGGGAACACAAAGACACTGAATTTCAAAAGAGCCAACTTCCCTAAACTACAAACCTTGCTAAAAGGCATAAATTGGGATAAAATATTAGGAACAAAGAATACGGAGGAGAGATGGGTTTGCTTTAAGAGCATATTAAATAAGGGCATTAGCCAATGTATCCCATTGGGTAATAAATTTAAAAGAGCGAACAAACATCCTGGATGGCTTAACTCCAATGTAAAAATGCAAATAAAAGCAAAGGAGAAGGCCTTCAAAAAATACAAGGTTGAGGGATCATCCTCAGCATTCAGAATTTATAAAGAATGCAATAAGAAATGTAAGGGTGCAATTAGGATGGCTAAGATAGAACATGAAAGACACATAGCGGAGGAGAGCAAAAAAAATCCCAAGAAATTCTTTAAGTATGTAAACAGTAAAAAAGGGAGGACAGACCATATTGGCCCCATAAAGAATGAGGAAGGACATCTGGTTACAAAGGATGGGGAGATGGCAAAGGTATTGAATTTATTCTTCTCCTCAGTCTTCACGAGTGAATCGGGGTGCTTCAGTAACCAAAACTGCAGTGTTTATCCTCATGACACAACACAGGAAGCACCTACATGGTTAACAGAGGACGGAATTAAAATTAGACTTGAGAAACTTAACATTAATAAATCACCGGGACCGGATGGCTTGCATCCGAGGGTACTTAGGGAACTCAGTCAGGTGATTGCCAGACCGTTGTTCCTAATTTTTACAGACAGTCTATTGACTGGAATGGTACCAGCTGATTGGAGAAAAGCCAATGTAGCACCAATATTTAAAAAGGGCCCAAAAAACATCCCTGGGAATTACAGACCAGTTAGCCTAACATCAATAGTATGTAAACTCTTGGAGGGGATGATAAGGGACTATATACAAGATTTTAGTAATAAGAATGATATCATTAGCAGTAATCAGCATGGATTCATGAAGAATCGTTCTTGCCAAACCAATCTATTAACCTTCTATGAGGAGGTGAGTTGCCATCTAGATAAAGGAAGGCCCGTAGACGTGGTGTATCTGGATTTTGCTAAAGCATTTGACACAGTTCCCCATAAAGGTTTACTGTACAAAATAAGGTGCGTTGGCATGGAGCATAGGGTGAGTACATGGATTGAAAACTGGCTACAAGGGCGTGTTCAGAGGGTGGTGATAAATGGGGAGTACTCAGAATGGTCAGGGGTGGGTAGTGGGGTTCCCCAGGGTTCTGTGCTGGGACCAATCCTATTTAATTTTTTTCATAAACGACCTGGAGGATGGGATAAACAGTTCAATCTCTGTATTTGCAGACGATACTAAGCTAAGCAGGGCAATAACTTCTCCGCAGGATGTGGAAATCTTGCAAAAAGACCTGAACAAATTAATGGGGTGGGCGACTACATGGCAAATGAAGTTCAATGTAGAAAAATGTAAAATAATGCATTTGGGTGGCAAAAATATGAATGCAATCTATACACTGGGGGGAGAACCTCTGGGGGAATCTAGGATGGAAAAGGACCTGGGGGTCCTAGTGGATGATAGGCTCAGCAATGGCTGCCGCTAATAAAGCAAACAGAATATTGGCATGCATTAAAAGGGGGATCAACTGCAGAGATAAAACGATAATTCTCCCGCTCTACAAGACTCTGGTCCGGCCGCACCTGGAGTATGCTGTCCAGTTCTGGGCACCAGTCCTCAGGAGGGACGTACTGGAAATGGAGCGAGTACAAAGAAGGGCAACAAAGCTAATAAAGGGTCTGGAGGATCTTAGTTATGAGGAAAGGTTGCAAGCACTGAACTTATTCACTCTGGAGAAGAGACGCTTGAGAGGGGATATGATTTCAGTTTACAAATACTGTACTGGTGACCCCACAATAGGGATAAAACTTTTTCGCAGAAGAGAGTTTAATAAGACTCGTGGCCACTCATTACAATTAGAAGAAAAGAGGTTTAACCTTAAACTACGTAGAGGGTTCTTTACTGTAAGAGCGGCAAGGATGTGGAATTCCCTTCCACAGGCGGTGGTCTCAGCGGGGAGCATTGATAGCTTCAAGAAACTATTAGATAATCACCTGAATGACCGCAATATACAGGGATATGTAATGTAATACTGACACATAATCACACACATAGGTTGGACTTGATGGACTTGTGTCTTTTTTCAACCTCACCTACTATGTAACTATGTAAATCAGTATTTTTTTTTACGAGAAAATTACTTAGAACCCCCAAACATCATGTATATTTTTTTTAGTAGAGACACTAGAGAATAAAATGGCGATCGTTGCAATATTTTATGTCACATGATATTTGCGCAGTGGTCTTTCAAATGCATTTTTTTTGGGAAAAAATACACTTACTAATGAATAAAAAAAAAAAACACAATATTTAGCCGAAATGTTTTGTATAATGTGAAAGTTGATGTAACGCCGACTAAGTAGATACCTAACATGTCAAGCTTTAAAATTGCTCACGCTCGTGAAATGGCGACAAACTACAGTACTTAACAATCTCCATAGGTGACATTTTCAATTTTTTACAGGTTACCTGTCTATAGTTACAGAGGAGGTCTTGCACTAGAATTATTTCTCTCACTCTAATGCCCCGTACACACGATCGGACATTCCGACAACAAAATCCATGCTTTTTTTTCCCGACGGATGTTGGCTCAAACTTGTCTTACGTACACATGGTCACACAAATCTTGTCGAGAATTCCGATCGCCAAGAACGCGGTGGCGTACAACACGTACGACAAGCCAAGAAAGATGATGTTCAATAGCCAGTGCGGCTCTCCTGCTTGTTTCCGAGCATGCGTGGAACTTTGTGCGTCGCAATTGTGTACACACGATCGGAATTTACAAAAACGGATTTTGTTGTCGGAAAATTTGAGAACCAGATCTCAAATTTTGTGCAACGGAAGTTCCAATGGAAAATGTCCGATGGAGTCTGTGACACGGTCGGAATTTCTGACAAGCTCCCATCGAACATTTTCTGTCGGAAGATCCGACCGTGTGTACGGGGCATAATGATTGCGGCGATACCTCACATGTGTGGTTTGAACACCATTTGCATATGCTTGCGTGACTTACGTGCTGTATACTTTCATTTCTGCGTGCGAGCAAGAAGGGATGGGGGCGCTTAAAATTGTTTTTTTTCTTATTTATTTTTCTTTTTATTTTTTATTTTTACACTGTCCCTTTATTTTTTTTATCACTTTTATTTCTATTACAAGGAATGCAAACATCTCTTGTAATAGAAATAAGGATGACAGGTCCTCTTTATGGAGAGATCTGGGGTCAAAAAGAGACCCAAAATCTTTAATTTACCTTTAAAAGCTAAAGATTAAAAAAAAAAAAAAAAAATTATATATATGTTTACAGTACTTTGGCCCAGAAACCGGAATTGACGTCGGACGTTGCTCCGGTACACCAAGGGCAAAGAGACGAGTGGCGGCCATCTTGGCCTCACTCTTCTCCATACCTAGCTACCGATAGAATCAGATTGTTGCCGGGCTTCACCGATGGGTCAGGTAAGCCTGGGAACAACACGGTAGCAGCGCGGGTGGGGGGGGGGGGAGACATCCCTCCCTCCGCTTCTTAAAGTGATCCTGTGGTGAATCTGAATGAGGGCTACAGCACGGTCGCATATTGCTGGGAGGGCAGGGCAGGACTTAGGGTGGTGGGGGGCCCCTGGGCTTGAGTCACTTTCGGGTCCTACCCATCTATACATATGCACAGCTCTATAAAACAGAAATAGAAAAGGACGAGGAGCGCCAGACTCAGTGCAGTATTAAAGAACTTCTGTTTAATTGGACAAGACAAAACAGCCAAATGGCTACTCACAAAAGTAGATAATATATAAGTGTATAAGTGGGGGATACTGTACTGGTATTCGTCATGGGTCCACGATTAATAAAAACAATAAAAATGGATAAAATGATAATTAACGTATTTATCGGCGTATAACACACACCCCAAGTTTAGGAGGGAAGTTTAAGGAAAAAACTTAAATGCCCATCAATGCAGCCTTATCAGTGTCCATCTGCAGCCTTGTCAGTGTCATTGAAGCCTTGTCAGTGTCAGTGTAGCCTTGCCCCAGTGTCATTTGCAGACTTGTCAGTGTAGCCTTTCAGTTTAAAAATGGCGCCGCCGAGATGCAGAGCCAGACGTCCTGTGTATCTCAGCGGCTTTCGGCCTCTCTCGGGGGCTTTCAGCCTCTCTCGGCGGCTCTTGGCGGCTTTCAAAATGGGCGGGGCCCCCTATTGGCCGGGGCCCATGGGCTTGAGCCCAGTCAAGCCCAATGGTAAGTCCAGCCCTGTGGGAGGGCGTCATATGACAGCTGATCACAGATAGGGGTAAAGAGCCAAACACAGCGGCACTTTATCATGGGATCGGCTGTGTCCAATGACAGCTGATCATAGTGTAATCAGGAGCCGATAAGTGGCAATCCACACAGGGGACATCTGCACTGATGATCAGTGTTCTGATCATCAGTGCAGCTCCAACAGTGCCCTACAGTGCTGCCAATTAGTACCCACCAGTGCTGTCAATCAGTGCTCATCAGTGCTGCCTGCCAGTGCCCATCAGTGATGCCTATCAGTGCCGCCTATCATTGCTGCCTATCAGTGCCCATCATTGCCGCTTATCAGTGCCCATCAGTGCTGCCTATCAGTGCCCATCAGTGCCTCCTATCAGTGTCCATCATTGCCACTTATCAGTACCCCCTATCAGTGCCCATCAGTGCTGCCTATCAGTGCCCATCAGTGCCTCCTATCAGTGCCTATCATTCCTACCAATCAGTGCCCATCATTGCCGCTTATCAGTGCCCATCAGTGCTGCCCATCAGTGCCCACCAGTGCTGCCTATCAGTGCTTCCTATCAGTGCCCATCATTGCTGCTTATCAGTGCCTCCTATCAGTGCCCATCATTGCCGCTTATCAGTGCCCCTCAGTGCTGCCTATCACTGCCCATCATTGCCGCCAATCAGTGCCCCCTATCAGTGCCAATCAGTGCCACCTATCAGTGCCCATCAGTGCCTCTTAAAAGTGCCCATCAGTGCCACCTATCAGTGTCCATCAGTGACGCCTATCAGTGCCCATCACTGCAGCCTCATCAGTGCCCATCAGTGCCACCTATCAGTGTCCATCAGTGACGCCTATCAGTGCCCATCACTGCAGCCTCATCAGTGCCCATCACTGAAGGAGAAAAATTACTTATGTACAAAATTGTATAACAGAAACAAAGAAAAACTTTTTTTTTTTCAAAATTGTCGGTCTTTTTTCGTTTGTTTAGCAAAAAATAAAAAACCCAGCGGTAATCAAATACCAAATAAAAAGCGCTCTCTGTCTCAAAAAAAAAAAAGATAAAAATGTCACATGGTTACAGTGTAGCATGACCGCGCAATTGTCATTCAAAGTGCGACAGCGCTGAAAACCTGGCCTGGGCAGGAAGGGGGTGAAAGTGCCCGGTATTGAAGGGGTTAATGATTACAGAGCTTCATTATTTACGTCTTTCAGACCTGCCTGGAGTTTGGCTTTAAACGAATTCGATATTTTCCACCCAAACGCATGAGCTATATAGAATGATATTAGAGAAGGGGGATGGTAAATCTGTGAATCTCCATGTAACGAGAACGATAGGGATCATGTTAACACCGGATCAGTTCTGAGGACTGCAGGCTGCGAACTAAGCGGAAATTGATAGATGACTGGCAAGCTTATCAGTTCCCAGCAAATTAGGAGATATAACTAGGACATCTATGCAAATGCATCATGTCAGGAATCCTTGCCATCAACTCGGTCTATCTCAGATCGGGACAGGAGATGCGAGGCGGCGTGCCATTAATATTTAAATAGGAACGATCGTATTGCAAGCTGGGTAAGCAATTTAAATGCACTCATGTCACACCATCCACATACGGATGCCATTTATTTATTACGGGGAGAGGTTCCTGTTCTATTGAACATTTGCTGTGTAGCGAAAAAAAAACGTCTAGATTGTGATCAAATATGTCATTTACTGCTCTGCTACCGAATATCTGCAAATATTCCACGAGTGATGAGCTTTATTCAGATAGCATAACAGTAAATTGTGTGTACCGGAGCAATGCAAAGGCTGCTGTAATCATGTGTGCTGCTTCTACATGGTGCAGGGCGCGGCGAGATGGCTGACCGCGAAACGTTAAAGCTCAACTGAGCCTTCAAGTGGTTCTAAAGGCTCAAGAGTTTTTTTAATGCACTCTATGCATTAAAGTGGCATTAAAGGTTCATTTGCAAAAAAAAAAAATCTTATACTTTCCTGCTCTGTGTTGTGGTTTAGCAGAGAGCAGCCTCCTCTTCTTGGGCCGCCAGCATTTTTCTGGCCCCCTCCCCATTGCTGCTTGCTCTGGAGGCACTGGTTGTCTCTTCTCCACAAACTTGTGTATTGCAGAGCTCAGTGGCACCCGGTGCACATTTTTCTTGGGGGGGAGCGGCCCGTGCCTCCCCCAGCCAGCCAGCCAGCCCCCTGTCAGGACTGGGCTCAGCCCTTCCTTCTCTGAGCTGGCTGCTCAGCTGTCGGCTTATTGCCAGCTCCTATCTCTCCGGTTACTCAGCTGTTGATGATCCTGCTCGTCAGGGCTGCCTACTTAAGCCGTCCAGTCCAGAGGAGCTCTGCCTTCGCCTTGGTCAACATCACAGAAACATTCGCCTGCGATCCTGCTCAAGACTTGCTTTGTGGACATCCCTTCTGGCTCCAGATTCTGCTTGCTGTTCCACTACATTGATCCCTGATTTCTGGCTTGGCTGACTATCCATTCCTGTTACTGAACTCTGGCTATGTTTTGACTACATTTGTTCTTTTTACTTTTATAATTAAACAAGTGTGATTTAACTGTACTTCTGTCTCGGCCTGATTCATGGTTTCTGACACCCCACACCCCAAAAAGCCAACCAACCCCTCCTCCCCTGATGCTTGGTTGCTTGCTCAACTGTGGCTCCCCCCCCGGCGCTCGATTGCTCACCCATTGCCCACCAGACCCCCCGGCCAGCCCCGCACATACCCCATCCAGGTCACGTCTTTGGCGCCCCCCCCCCCCCCCCGTGTATCTCCTTCCGAGTCTCAGCGGTCACCTCTCCTCAGAGCCAGGACTGATGCTGCGTACACACGAGCGGACTTTTCGACCGGACTGGTCCGACGGTCTATCCGACGGACTTCCGACGGACTTTCCGAACAAACAGACTTGCCTACACACGATCACACCAAAGTCTGACGGATTCGTACGTGATGACGTACGACCGGACTAAAATAAGGAAGTTGATAGCCAGTAGCCAATAGCTGCCCTAGCGATGGTTTTCGTCCGTCGGACTAGCATACAGACGAGCAGACTTTTCGACCGGACTCAAGTCCGTCGGAAGGATTTGAAACATGTTCCAAATCTAAAGTCCGTCAGATTTTCGACCGAAAAAGTCAGCTGCGGGTCCGATGAAGCCCACACATGGTAAAATTGTCTGCCGGACTTGGTCCATCGGACCAGTCCAGTCGAAAAGTCCGCTCGTGTATACACGGCATGAGGACTCGCGGCCAATCCGGTCTTAGGACTCCTGGCCAATCGGGTCTCAAGACCCGCTTCCTGATTGGCTGGGAGGAGAAACAGGAAGACATTAGCAAATATTAAAGAGAGGGTAACTAATGCGCAAACTTACACTACACCAAAAAAATTTAAAAAAATAAAAGAGAAGCTGCCAACATATAAGGTGTTCTCACACAGAATAGCAAATGAATAAAAAAGTATGTGGCGCTGACCTCAAATGAATAAAGTAAGATCAATAATTCAATAAGTGCAATAAACAAACTATAAAGAGAGCACCTCCATGGCCGTGCTAAAGCTGCATAATGAATGATAAAGTGCAAAAAATCTTCAACACGCGTAACAATAATTTCACATTGCAATGATGTCTAAAAAAAGTGCAAAAATACAAATAAAGTGCAAAAAATGCTCCAAGTGCAATAACAAGTCCAGTACAAAAAAATTGAGATTGTGATATCAATTGGATGAAGTGGATTCCTTTTGGTTGCTTTGTAAATGCACTTTTTTCCTCTATCAACTGTCACTTGGAGATTTTTTAGTACTGGACTTATTATTGCACCATTAGCACTTTGGAGCATTTTTTGCACTTTATTTGTATTTTTGAACTTTTTTAGACATCATTGCAAAGTGAAATTATTGTTACGCCTGTTGAAGATTTTTTTTGCACTTTATCATTCATTATGCAGCTTTAGCACGGCCAGGAAGTGCTCTCTTTATAGTTTGTTTATTGCACTTATTGAATTATTGATCTTACTTTATTAATTTGAGCCAACACCACATACTTTTTTATTCATTAGCAAATATTAATTTGCTAATGTCATACAACTGGGTGGGGCTCGGGGGGCAGAGCTTTTTGAAGCCAATTAGGGCCCCAGGCTCTAATCATGTGCTTTGGGGGAAACAAAAACCCCCCAATGGAATCCATGTGTCCAAAGCCCCACATGTAGATTAGGGGTCGGGCGCATGGATTAGGGGGGGCGGCGCCCCTGCGCCCTGCATGAGAGGCTGCCACTGACAGAGCTGCTGATCGAATATAACCCTCTCAAAGTTTAACCATCCTCCAAGAAATACAGCCCTGAAGAATGGGGGAGGTGATTCCACCAAAACGCGTTGGCTCTACTTGTTTACTTTCATCTCCAATAAGCAACTTTAAAATTGATTAAATGAGACCTTCTTCTTTTTGGACGTCGGGCGTTTCTCTCCAGTCACCCCTGTGAATACAAGGCAATGTTATTAAAGCACCGCTTATCTGCTTCCTCCCCCCTCCGGTACCACTTTTGGCACCTTCAAAAACAGGTACTCTCGCCCACTTCCCGCTATGTCATTTACGGCCCCTCCTCCTCCCCGCTTGCCGCCTTCTGGGAGACACGCACAGGTCCCAGAAGACAGCAGGGACCATTCAGAACATGGAGCACGACTCGTGCATGCGCAGTAGGAAACAGGCTGTGAAGCCGCAAGGCTTCCCTTTCTGTCTCCCTTAGTAAGGATGCCGGCGCCTGCACCCGGTGCCGATGGATGGGTCGGCTTTGGGTGCTGACATCGTGGGCTCACAGGAGGGGTAAGCGTCCTCATATTAAAAATCAGCAGCTACAGTATTTTGTAGCTGCTGACTTATAATTTTTTTAATACAGGCTGGAACTCTGCTTTAAGCCACAGTAAAGATGGAATGTTTGGTATGGCCACTCCGGCCTCACTGCTGCCCCCCACTGGGCCTCATTGGTGGCACACTCCCTGTTGAGTCCCACCTACAGCTCTGCAGTCATCATAGCTCATGCTCCCCACTGATTGAAGATCTCTAGCTTTGAGTCTGTAGGGGGTATGTTTGATCTCTGAAGAGAGACCACTGCTTCTAAACAATGAGCAAGGGTCCTTCTGGCGGGGAACAGGCTTTGGCCGCTCTTTAAAGAAAACCTACAATAACCAACCCCCACTGCTGAGTAAAAAACGTTGAGCTCTCAAATCAACAAAGCTTGTGCTCCCTGCTGATTGGAGAGCTCTATCTCTGACTCACATGGGGGTGTAGGTCCTCTGTAGAGAGACAGATGATTCTGCTAATAGAGCAAGGTTCCTTCTCTTCAACATGCTGGCTGGGTACAGGCTTTCTACTATACCGTGAATTCTTTTTAGACAACAGCCTGGAACCATTGAACACCTTTTGGTTTGATCCACCTGGATTGTAATTAGCTCATTTAAACTGAGGATTTAAAGTGGTTCTAAAGCCTCAAGGTTTGTTACCTTAATGCATTCAAGTAAAAAACCTTCTCTGCTGCAGGATCCCCCCCCAGCTCCTCCTTATTCTTACCTGAGCCTGATCTGATCACAAGGGTAGCGACTCTCACAAACGTGAACTCTGTCCTACGCGTTTCATCACAATTGACGTCACCAGGGGCATCATGCACTTCTATTACTGCCAGTTGCTACTCTCTTTTATCTTAATAAATTTGTATACAGTTTCACAATATGTCCCCCCCACCCAGTACTGTTTCTTTATATGATAAGATGGAGTGTCCCATGTGGTTGATGTTCGGGAAACTACAGTAACCATTACTAAGAAGGAGGAGATTAAATGTTTTTACTGGAGGAAGTGGTGACGGCACACTTGGGCGATTCACAGTCTGGATTGAAATCTACACCATACACTTTGCTTCTTCACTATTTTGGATGGACTTGGATACTTTCTTCAGTTGGATTTCTCCACATAATCTGATTCATTTTATTTTATATTGAAGTTTATTTTGGAAACACTACACTATTTGACTTTGTTTTATCATACAATTTTATTCTCACATAGATATTTTTTCATCACTTTTTAGCGTGGCAAAGTTTGCTTTCCGGCTTCTGTCAATCAACTCCAGTGACGAGGGAGCCGGGGGGCGGGGCCGAGTCTCGTGTGTCTCGTGTGTCAATGAGCGCAGCATCGGTGCACGGGTGGCAAGCCAGCATGAGAATCGGTTTCCTATCGTGGGCACCAGCAAGAGAGGAGGAGCCCGGAGCGTGAGCAGTGGACATGAGAAGAGGAAGAATGGGGCCACTCTATTGCACAGAGCAGGTATGTTTGCTATTAAAAAAAAAAATGTTCCTTTACAACCACTTTAATTAGGCTGTAACTATACAAATATGCAGAAAGCGCTATCAACGGTAAATACAATTTTAACATACACTATATTGTCAAAAGTATCGGTACACCTGCCTTTACACGCACATGAACTTTAATGGTATCCCAGTCTTATGCCCCGTACACACGGTCGGACTTTGTTCGGACATTCCGACAACAAAATCCTAGGATTTTTTCCGACGGATGTTGGCTCAAACTTGTTTTGCCTACACGCGGTCGCACAAAGTTGTCGGAATTTCTGATCGACAACCACGCGGTCACGTACACCACGTACAACGAGACTAGAAAAGGCCGGTTCAGAACCAAGCGCGGTACCCTTTGGGCTCCTTTTGCTAATCTCATGTTAGTAAAAGTTTGGTGAGAGACGATTCGCGCTTTTTCAGACTCGTGGCTTTCAGATCGTTTTCTGCCGTTCAGTTTGTGCTTGTGGGTTTGTATCTGCTCTTCAGTGCGTGCAGTCAGTTCGTATCGGAGTTTTCTGTGTGATCTTGCCTGCTCGTTGCTGTTTTTCAGGTCGCTCTTCACAGGCCTTGCTGTTCTTCAGTGCATTCTGTTACTTCGTTCTGAGCAGCCAACCGTTTTCTAGCCATGTTTCGTATGCGTACTCCTCGTGGAGTTCGTGCTGTGTGGGGGCTTGGTGTTGGGGTCCTGACCTTGACACAAGTCCAGTCCATGAACAGGGTGGGGAGGAGTTCATGGACCAAGAATTGGTTGCTTCAGCGTGACCAGTTCTGTCATATGCCTTTGCTCCGTGAGATCCGTGAGAATAATCCTGATGATTTCAGGAACTTTCTCAGGATGACGGACCCCGTGTTTCACAGTTTGTTGGCTTCGCTGACCCCCTATATTAGCAGGCAGGATACCTGCATGAGGCAAGCCATCACTCCGGAGCAGAGGCTCGTCGCTACCCTGCGGTATTTGGCGACAGGGAGAAGCCTGCAGGACCTCAAGTTCTCGACAGGCATCTCCCCCCAGGCTCTTCTTTGTGGACATTTACTGCTTGTATTTGTTTTAGCTGACCCTGACAGAAATGTGTGGAGTCCAGAAAATGTCGTGATTGTGTAACCTTATACAAAGCACTGTTGGCTGTTATTTACTAAATGCAAAGACACTTTTCACTACAAGTGCACTTGCAACTGCACTGAAACTGCACTTGTAGTGCAAAGTGGATTTGCCCTTAGGAAATTACCCCCATTTTCTCATAAAACAATTACATCACCCCAAAAGTGTTGTAGTATTGAGACAATAATCCACACATTCTTGATGAACAATCTTTTTAATACCTGCACAATCACATGTGCATTTACCAAAGGTTTTTCTGACAAACCAACATGTTTGTTGTATAACAATTTTTGTGGTGTCATTATCCAAAATCAAAATGTGCATTTTATAGAAAACAGGCCTGTGTAAAACCCACAAGAAAGACACAAATCTTGATCTTACAAAGTTCACATTTGGTAGAACTTGAAGGCAATATCAGACATTAGTATTTAGGAACTGTGTTTGATATAGCGTTCAGATGGGGGGAAATCACCCCTGGAAAAGCCAAATTTGGAAGATGCACACAAATTTCACAATGTCAACATGTGCGACCTGCCATCACGGGGGATCAAGGGACGTGTTTTGGGGGAGAAAGCCCTTCCTCACCGCTACTTTATAATTGAGGAAGGGGTTGCACCCCCAAAACGCGTCCATTGATCTCCCGTGATGGCAGATAGCACATGTTGACACATTGTGTGCATCCTCCATATTTGGCTTTGGGAAAAATCACAAAAACATTTCACACATTGCAGCACACAAAAGAAGAAAGTGATTTGGAGGGGTTTTAAACTCGCCCCAAAACATCAATGATGTTTTTATATTTTGGAATAACATCATTGATGTTTTGCTTGATGTTTTCCAATTGTAAATTACACCCCATGATCTCCCCGATCAGGATCTGGGCACTTTCGGATGTGAAAGGATCTTCATCCACAACCTCACGTTTACCTACAAAGAGAGGAAACCCAAAATAAATTAGGTAAAAAAAAAATGCTGCCATCCATCTCTTATCTGAGCCTGTGGTTCCAGACACTCACCTGTTGTGGTGACTACTTCCACCACGTCTTCTTCCTCCTGCTCATCTTGTGTTGGGGGGATTTCCCCTTCTTCCAGAGGGGGGGGGGGCTCTGGTCTCCTCGGATGAGGGGTGTCCTCCGAGTCTTTTCTCCCCTATGTAAAACAAAAATGGTATAATTAGCACACAGATATTTGATGGCAGAACTAGAAAGATGAAACATTGCTTGGAAGTGGGGTACAATTGTCTATTTTAGCAGAGTTCCAAGATGTAGCTTTTTTAGTGTCCTTTGTCAACCTGCAATACTTTACCTGTTTTGTACAAGCTTCACAGATGTAGCCCCCCCTATAGTATACACTGGAGCACCTGTGTGGCCCCCCTAATAAAAAGGGTGTTCTGGGGTCCCACACTAGTGCTCCAGTGTCCAGATGCGAAAACAGCTGCTGAGTGTCCTCTCCTTACACACAATCTAGTTTGCATTTCATTCTAGTAACAAAGCCATCTACACAACCCAATTCTTTGAAGACAAGTATAGGGCCTCAAAATGGTGGCCAAATGCATATGGCCTAAACAATGGTATTTTATAGTCCGAAATAAAAATGTGTGATCCGAACGAATAATGTGCCCATGAACATGAAAGTTGCCATTTTAAACTGTACAACAGTTCCTAAAAGCACATGGAGCAGCACGAACGTAATAAACACAAGAACAATAGGAACACAGCACAACTACTTACTTTTTTGCAGCACTCTCTGGATCTTTCTGTACTGCTCATGTTCTCGTAATTTCAGGTCCGACCACCGCTTCCTGAGCTGATCTTTCGATCGTCGTACCCCGAATTTCCGGTGCAGACTCCTGACCACTTTCGCCATGATCTTGGCCTTTCGGACATTGTGGTTGGGGTAAGGCCCATACTTTCCATCATAGTCGGCCTTCTTCAGGATGTCCACCATTTCCAACATCTCCCCAAAGGACATATTTGAGTCCTTTAATCTCCTTCTGGATTGGGACGTTTCAGGCTCCGGCCTTTCCTCCTCCTCCTCGTTGCTCCAATTATCAGGATCCTGCTGTCTCTCCGCCATGTGCTCTTCCTCCACTGTGCCGAACGAAAAGGGGCGGGGAATAGAATAGAAAGAACGTCAGGAGCAGGCGGAGTTATACGCATGCGCAGTGTGTATAAATCGTAACGCGCGCGTCTTACGTACGATCTGTGAGCGGAGGAAGGAGCATCGGAGACGCCGATCGTGCTAACAAAGGTAGGATCTAAACTTGGGCCTATACTGCTTCGAAATGGAAGCCTATATTGTAACAAGATTAGGGGAGTTTGGCCTGACATTAGGGTTTGTCTTGTGTTGTGTCTTGCAGAGAAAATGGATGGGTTCAACGACCACAATTTCCTGCCCCTGTTCATAGACAAGTACAGGGAGCTGCCCTGTCTGTGGCAGGTGAGACACCCCCACTATAACCATAAACAGAAGAGGCAGGCAGCGCTGGAGAAACTGCTGGAGTTGGTGAAGCCGGTGGTCCCCACAGCAACCATCCCTTATTTAAAAGCCAAAATTGGTGGCCTGAGGAGCACTTATCTTAGGGAGCGCAAGAAGGTCACAGATTCCCAGAGGTCCGGAGCTGCAGCAGATGACATTTATGTCCCCAGGCTGTGGTACTATGAGAGACTGCGATTTCTGTCAGACCACACTGAAGTCAGGGAATCCCTCTCTACTCTTCCTTCCATCCCAGCTGAGGCTTCTGATGTCCAACCTGGGCCTTCCAGCCAGGAAGAAGTGGAGGAGCCCAGCTGGAGTCAGGTATAGCATTCTTCTACAGATTTCTGGGCAATAAATAAATGATGTTTACTAGATGTTATTATTGATCATTAATTGCTGATTAAAAAAAGTGTTTTACATATCAATAGACAGTAGTGGGCACCAAAAATTGGGACAAGAATGCTAAATGCTGGGCTCAGAAGGATAGTCTGTTATATTTGTTAACATTGAATTTGCAGCAGTCAGGAGGTGAAAATTGTGTGTGATTGATGTAAAAAAAAATAAAACTATGTCCCTTTTTCATACACAGGAAGACCTCAGCCAGGAGGAGGCTGTGGAATGTGGCAGTCAGGAGGAGGCGGGGATTATTAGTGTCAGCCAGGAGGAGGCGGGGATTAGTGGCAGCCAGGAGGAGGCGGGGCTAAGTGTCAGCCAAGAGAAGCCTGGGACAAGTCGCAGCCTGACTGAGTCTTAGGTTCCTCCCCTCCGCCTGCCACATAAACGAGCCAGGAAGGCCACTCCCAGTCCTGTGCAGGATTCAGCATACAGGCTGATCCAGGAGGCTTCTGCGTCCCTCAGAGCCTTCCCCAGTCCTGAAGAGGCCTTTGCCTGCATGGCTGCCACCAAATTGCAGGGCATGCAGGAGGGCCAACGCAAGATCTCTGAGGACCTGATTTATAAAGTCCTACGTAAGGGGGAGAGTGGGGAACTGACACACAAGACGGATGTCATTGAGATCGACGATCCTCCTCCTCCTCCTGCTGCCACAACTCCACCACCACAGCCAAAGGCTGGAAGGAAGCGTGGAAGGAAGACCTGAGAGTGATTGCCCTGGGTTCAGTCTAGTCTGACAGAAGATGCAGTCTCTCGTATGACCACAGCCTGGGGACACAGATGTCATCTGCTGCTTTCCGGATCTCTGGGACTTCTGGACCAGACTGCCCTCCCTTAGATATGGACTCCTCAGGCCACCAATTTTGCTTTTAAATAATTGATGTCTGCCCTGGGGGTCCAAGGCTTCGCCCACTTCTGCAGTTTCTCCAGCGTTGCCTCCCTCTTTGTTTATAGTTGTGACCCCTTAATAAAATTTTTTAGGTAAATTCTACTCTCCTGTGTGTGTTTTCATCCAAAAAGGACAGTTTGTTGGTGAGGATTCAGGTACATTTCTAAAGTACAATGTTAAATTAACAAGAGACAACAACACCAAACAATCTCCTATAGATTAAATAGAACAACATATCAATGGTGTTGTGGGAACTTGTCACAAAAAACACACAAACATTTTCGGGAGCACAAATCAAAATCACCAAAAAAAAAAAATTAAAAAGAGAAACACAAAAAAAGATTCTACATTAAAGTAACAAAAAAAAAATAAAATTATGTTGTCAGATGTGAGAAATCAAAATATATTGAGGGAATCCCGATAAATAATAACGAAAGAAGTTTGTGAGAAGTGTGTGTGAATATGAGCATCAAAACGACTTAATTCTTGTCACATTATAAAGAAGAAGAGAGTGCGCTGTATTAAACCATTTTGAACATTGCAGCGTGACGAAAGTGCTGTATCCATTACGAACGCTAAGTTTACCAGAACGAGCTGTCCCGTGTCGGAATTTCTTCTGAGCATGCGTGGCACTTTGTGCGTCGGAACAGGCCACACACGGTCGGAATTGACGCGATCGGATTTTGTTGTCGGAAAATTTTATCTCCTGCTGTCCAACTTTGTATGTCGGAAAATCCAATGGAAAATGTCCGATGGAGCCCAGACACCGTCGGAATTTCCGACAACACGCTCCGATCGGACAATGTCCATCGGAAAATCCGACCGTGTGTACGGGGCATTAGTCCGTAGGGTTCAATATTGAGTTGGCCCACCCTTTGCAGCTATAACAGCTGCAACTCTTCTGGGAAGACTGTCCACAAGGTTTAGGAGTGTGTCTATGGGAATGTTTGACCATTCTTCCAGAAGTGCATTTGTGAGGTCAGGTACTGATGTGGATGAGAAGGCCTGGCTCATAGTCTCTAATTCATCCCAAAGTTGTTCTATCTGGTTGAGGTCAGGACTCTGTGCAGGCCGGTCCACCCCAAACTCACTCATCCGTGTTTTTATGGACCTTGCTTTGGGCACTGGTGCGCAGTCTTGTTGGAACAGGAAGGGGCCATCCCCAAACTGTTCCCACAAAGTTGGGAGCGTGAAATTGTACCCTTCACTGGAACTAGGGGGCCAAGCCCAGCCCCTGAAAACCAACCCCACACCATAATCCCCCTCCACCAAATGATTTGGACCAGTGCACAAGGCAAGGTCCATAAAGACATGGATGAGCAAGATTGGGGTGGAGGAACTTGAATGGCCTGTACCTCCTGACCTCAACCTGATAGAAGACCTTTGGGATGAATTTGATCGGAGACTGCAAGCCAGGCCTTCTCATCCAAGCCTGACCTCACAAATGCGCTTCTGGAAGAATGGTCAAACATTCCCATAGACACACTCCTAAATCTTGTGGACAGCCTTCCCAGAAGAGTTGAAGCTGTTATAACTGCAAAGGGTGGGCCAACTCAATATTGAACCCTACGGACTAAGACTGGAATACACGTAAAGGCAGGTGTCCCAATACTTTTGATAATATAGCGTACATTTAATATTTTAAGGAAAAACACAAAAAATTTTTATAAAACATTGCTTTTAACCTTTTTCCTTTCTCTTGCTGTTCCCTAAAAACTTCAGCCGACGACTTGGAAGGCCCTGCCAGTTCAAATTCTCCTATCCGGTAACCGGTAAAGGCATCTACAGATGTCTTCAAACACTTTGGAATATGATGGCGCCATATAAATAAAAGATAATAAAAATGACAGGAGTAGTTATATCAAAGAAAGCAATAGCGGCACCCCACTGCGTATGCATGCTCCAAACTCCCAACCTCCGACAGGGATGAGCAATGACTAATGAGCAAGCCCAGCTTAAAGGGTATCCAGGGACCCCGCTCTTCACACAACGCTGGAACTGAGGGCAATCCTCTCAGAATTTCTCTCTCATTAACCGTACTTCTGCCAAACCTCACCGTTTCTAAGGAAATATTTTGTGGGCTGCAAGCTGCTGAGGGTACTCCAGTTGGCGTGACGATCATTAATTATTATTTATTTTTTTTTTTTTATGTTTGCAGTAAGATACAGTTATACTTTATACCTCTGGAAGACTAACCCCCCTCCTTAATGACCACGCCATTTTTTGCGATAAGACACTGCGTTACTTTAACTGACAATTGCGCGGTCGTGCGACGCTGTCGCCAAATAAATGTATGTCCTTTTTTTTTCCCCACAAATAGAGCTTTCTTTTGGAGGTATTTGATCACCTCTGCGTTTTTTATTTTTTGCGCTATAAACTAAAAAAAAAAACGACAATTTTGAAAAAATATATATATATATATTTTCTACTTTCTGCTATAAAACATATCCAATAAAAAAAAATCTAATTTCTTCATTAATTTAGACCAATATTTATTAGACAGGTGCATGACGAAAAAAAATTGTTTTGTTTCATTTTGTTTCGATTCGTTAATCTAGTTATTTTGTTTTGTTACCTTTGGTTCATTCGTAATCAGGATTCGTATTCGGAATTTGTTTTATGTCTTTTTCAAATCTTCCTCGAATTTACCAATATTTTTCAATTCGAAACGTTCGAATCAATACATTTTGAATTGGTCAAATCAAAAACTTTAGATTTTTTTTGATTCGACAGCTGTTTATCTCTTTGGAAGGTACTTCGATTAGGAAGGTAGATAGGTGCATGACGAAAAAATTTGTTTTGTTTTGTTTTGTTTCGATTTGTTCATCTAGTTATTTTGTTTTGTTAACTTTAGTTGATTCATATATCGTTTTATGTCTTTTTCAAATCTTCTTAGAATTTACCAATTTTCTTCGATTCGAAACATTCGAATCAATACATTTTGATTCGGTCAAATCAAAAACTTTAGATTTTTTTTTTTTTTTGATTCGACAGCTGTTCATCGATTAGGAAGGTAGACAGGTGCATGATGAAAAAAATTGTTTTGTTTCGATTCATTAATCTAGTTATTTTGTTTTGTTAACTTTGGTTGATTCGTATTCAGGATTCGTATTCGGAATTCGTTTTATGTCTTTTTCAAATCTTCTTCGAATTTACCAATATTTTTTGATTCGAAACGTTCGAATCAATACATTTTGAATCGGTCAAATCAAAAACTTTAGATTTTTTTTTTTTTTTTGATTCGACAGCTGTTTATCTTTTTTGAAAGGTACTTCGATTAGGAAGGTAGACAGGTGCATGACGAAAAAATTTGTTTTGTTTCATTTTGTTTCGATTTGTTCATCTAGTTTTTTTGTTTTGTTAACTTTGGCTGATTCGTATTCAAGATTTGTATTCGGAATTCGTTTTATGTCTTTTTCAAATCTTCTTTGAATTTACCAATATTTTTCGATTTGAAACGTTCGAATCAATACATTTTGAATCGGTCAAATCAAAAACGTTAGATTTTTTTTTTTTTTTTTTTATTCGACAGCTTTTTATCTTGTCCATGATGAAAAAATTAGTTTTGTTTCGATTTGTTCATCTAGTTATTTTGTTTTGTTAACTTTGGTTGATTCGTATTCAGGATTCGTATTCGGAATTTGTTTTAAGTCCTTTTCAGATATTTTTTAAATTTACCAATATTTTTCGATTCGAAACGTTCGAATCAATACATTTTGAATTGGTCAAATCAAAAACTTTAGATTTTTAATTTTTTTTTTTTTTCATTTGACAGCTGTTTATCGATTAGGAAGGTAGACAGGTGCATGATGAAAAAATTAGTTTTGTTTCGATTCGTTAATCTAGTTATTTTGCTTTGTTAACTTTGGTTGATTCATATTCAGGATTCGTATTCGGAATTCGTTTTATGTCTTTTTCAAATCTTCTTTGAATTTACCAATGTTTTTCAATTGGAAACGTTTGAATCAATACATTTTGAATCGGTCAAATCAAAAACTTTAGATTTTTTTTTTTGATTCGACAGCTGTTTATCAATTAGGAAGGTAGACAGGTGCATGACGAAAAAATTTGTTTTGTTTGATTTTGTTTCGATTTGTTCATCTAGTTATTTTGTTTTGTTAACTTTGGTTGATTCGTATTCAAGATTCGTATTCGGAATTCGTTTTATGTCTTTTTCAAATCTTCTTTGAATTTACCAATATTTTTCGATTTGAAACGTTCGAATCAATACATTTTGAATCGGTCAAATCAAAAACGTTAGATTTTTTTTTTTTTTTTTTTATTCGACAGCTTTTTATCTTGTCCATGATGAAAAAATTAGTTTTGTTTCGATTTGTTCATCTAGTTATTTTGTTTTGTTAACTTTGGTTGATTCGTATTCAGGATTCGTATTCGGAATTTGTTTTAAGTCCTTTTCAGATATTTTTTAAATTTACCAATATTTTTCGATTCGAAACGTTCGAATCAATACATTTTGAATTGGTCAAATCAAAAACTTTAGATTTTTAATTTTTTTTTTTTTCATTTGACAGCTGTTTATCGATTAGGAAGGTAGACAGGTGCATGATGAAAAAATTAGTTTTGTTTCGATTCGTTAATCTAGTTATTTTGCTTTGTTAACTTTGGTTGATTCATATTCAGGATTCGTATTCGGAATTCGTTTTATGTCTTTTTCAAATCTTCTTTGAATTTACCAATGTTTTTCAATTGGAAACGTTTGAATCAATACATTTTGAATCGGTCAAATCAAAAACTTTAGATTTTTTTTTTTGATTCGACAGCTGTTTATCAATTAGGAAGGTAGACAGGTGCATGACGAAAAAATTTGTTTTGTTTGATTTTGTTTCGATTTGTTCATCTAGTTATTTTGTTTTGTTAACTTTGGTTGATTCGTATTCAAGATTCGTATTCGGAATTAGTTTTATGTCTTTTTCAAATCTTCTTTGAATTTACCAATATTTTTCGATTTGAAACGTTCGAATCAATACATTTTGAATTGGTCAAATCAAAAACGTTACATTTTTAATTTTTTTTTTTTGTTCGACGGCTGTTTATCGATTAGGAAGGTAGAAAGGTGCATGACGAAAAAATTTGTTATTTCCTTTTGTTTAGATTTGTTAATCTAGTTATATTATTTTGTTAACTTTGGTTGATTCGTATTCAGGATTTGTATTCGGAATTCGTTTTATGTTTTTTTCAAATCTTCTTCGAATTTACCAATATTTTTTGATTCGAAACGTTCGAATCAATACATTTTGAATCGGTCAAATTAAAAACTTTAGATTTTATTTTCGATTCGACTGCTGTTTATCTATTAGGAAGGTACTTAGGTGCCATCATCCACATACAGAAATAAAAGGGACAATATAAATTAACAGTGTCTCCACTGGCTTCGGGGGCCCCGTACCAAGGCGACTGTCCTGTTGTATTGTGAACACAACAGGTTGCTTGCTCGGTGCAGACCCCATTCAGGTAACGCTTTTCATAATAAAAGCAAGGTGATCCCTGATTGGACTAGGTACAGTAGAGACGTGGGGCAGTGATGTCATGATCACTACCTTGTCCAACCAAAGAGCAATTTGCATGGCCCCTATACTAAGTGAACTTCTGTGTCCAGGCAGCAGGGCAGCCGCTCAGCACAGGACCCGGATGCTGGTGAAGATAACTGTAGCAGCCGTGTAGTAGCAGTTCCTACTACAGAGATCACCAGCAGGGATTCCACAGGTTTGGTACTCACCTAATTACATTGCTCCAAACTGTACATATGTAAAAATTGCCATACCTGAATTCAGTTCTAAAATAATACCTGGTGATCCTTCCATGAAGATCCTTGTTCAGACAAGGGTGACAACACTCCATTCCCTTTTTCTACTTGTGCTCCTGATTTGTCACCCTGTCATATGTTATCTTGGCAGAGGTTACAAATGGACAGGATGACTTATGTGGAACAAGAATGGTCCACTATTGTCTTTGTTCGGAAGCTGGTCCAAGAGCAATGATGTACAGCTAATGCTGGAGTGAGTGCATGTAGGCAAGAAGTGACTAAAGGAGGCTGGAGCAGATTGGCAGCACTGAGATGGGGAAAAATGATAACCAAATGGTGACTGAAAAAAAATGGCAATGGCTTATTAAGTGCTCTTCCCAAAACTATACTTCAAGCTTCCCAAGACAATTATTAGGTACCTTTTGCCAGAGGCCAATGGAGAGAGAGGCCTTCCCTTGTGCTAAGTTCCAGATTTCCCTTAAGGTGGAACAGGAGGGGTCGGGCTTGAAGAAGCACAAGTCGCCTGTTGGAATAGCTTGCAGAGATGTTCTGACTGGAGTGTTGTCAGATGAGATGTCCAGTTACTCAGATGATACACCAAGATAGTGTCTGTAGACAGGTGGCACCTATGGGAAATAAGAGGTCTCAGGTAGAGTAGGAGTCAAGAGAGAAACCAGTTCAAAGCAGAGTTCAGGAACTTGGTGTGGACAAGAGCAAGTGTCAGGAGCCAAGCTAAGGTCATACACGGGAGAACAGGATAAGACAGTCCATATAACAAGACGAGGAGGCCCTGCTCTGCTCCCAGGATGCGTTCCCCCCCACCCCCACCACTGGCCCGAGGGTAGATAAGCAGATCTGAATACATAGCCCCCCAATGGATCACTGTGCAACCCTCCCCCAAGGGGATCCGATGTTTGCAGTCATGAGCACTATCCTTGGGGACACCCAGAGGTATACTACAGAGCTTCCACCCTGTTGCGGGGAGAACCCCGATGAGACTATGGCTCGGATAGTTAAGAACAAGTGACTGATGCAGGCTGGTGTGCTCTCGGGCCTACCGCAATACAATTGGGCTCTATGACATTCTTTAACAGTGCCTATGATCTGCGGTTCTGTGAATGGTGGTAGGACCAGCCCCGTCTTGGGTATCTTGACTCTGGCAGCCTCTAGCACTCAGCATGCTTTGCCTGGGGTGATGTTACTAATGTGGCGTGGTTGGGGAAGAGGTGAGTAGGGGGGTAATTACAATGTGATGGAGTGGGGCGGGCATGGTAGAGTGGCTCTTTTGATGCAGTCGTGCAGTCCGACACTTGGAATCCCCGGGCCGCGATGGGGGGGCGAGAGACAAAAATTACTAACTTTCTCTATTCAGGGTGGCCATGTGACCCCCATAGAAGTCTCTAGCAGGCCGGCCTGGTGTGCCTCGCCCGGTGGAGATTGATGACATCGGATGTGGGACTCCGGGGACTTGATTGTGCGGCTGTAGCATATAGCATATCCACATGGTGCTCTGGGGAGGGGGCGAAGGTTTCATATGGGGGCAATGTTTTTCAACGTACTAACTTTTCCTTCCCTATAGCTCAGGACTGCCCTTGTCTGTGCTTGTCGCCTGCGTGTTGGGTTTTCTACTACTTGAGAGGAGGTGGATCCTCGCGGGTTCATTGGCTGCCCCCACGGATTATTACTGGGGGCTCCTCTGGAGATTTCCCGGGGTTGATTCCCTCCGGATATGGGGTGGCGATCGGCGGGCGTGGGTACCGCTCCACAAATAAAAATTAAATGGAAATTGTTGGCTTGCCTTATTGTTCCTATTGTTTTGTAATAGTTGGGGTCTAGGTGGGGAGCTCCTGATCCTCGTTGTATCCAACCACTTCCCCCACATAGGGTAGCACCCTTTTGAGGACCCTGTCCAGGGGCCTTAGGGGTGCAGTGAGACTAGTTCTCTAGCACGCCTGTGGTGTATTAGTCGTTGGGGCTCACTGTCTGATCAGTGTCCCGTACTTTGCCCCCCCTTTTTTTTTGCCTCCAGCCTCTACTTGGACCATGGGTTCACCGGAAACTATTAGACTCATGTCTATTAATGTAAAGGGACTCAACACCCCGGAGAAACGATCCATGGTGCTAAACAACCTCCTCCGAGTCCGAGTCTAGAGGGATCAGCATACTGATACGCTCCACGACTCCGTGGAAATTGCGGGACCAGTGGAGTGACACTGAGGGGTGAGCCTTATTTGTGAAGGGGGTCTTGGGCCAGATCGGATTCTTGGAATCCACTTTGACAAAACTCCAGGACTTTGTAGAGGGGGCGGTGATTCTGGGGGGTGATATGAATTTTACCATGGACCCCTTCTTAGACACGTCCCGGCAAACCTTTCAGGTTTCTTATGCTGCACTTAAGCGTCTAAAGAAGAATTTTTATTCTTTTCAACTAGTGAATGTTTGGAGGGTCTTTAAATAGACCCAGAGAGACTATACGTTCTACTCGCATCCTCATGATTCTTACACCAGAATTGATTTTTTCATGCTGCCCCAATCTCTTCTGTCGAGGGTGAGATCCGCGTCCATAGGCTCTATCACTTTCTCGGACCATGCCCCGGTTTTTGTAGATATAGATATCTTACCCCCTGTGCCTAAACAATGGCAATGGAAACTTAATGAAACCCTGATACAGACTCCTGAGGTCGTGGAAGAGGTCTCTAGGGAACTGGGGAGTTTTTTCATTTCAAATGCGGACTCGGGCTGTACCCCCCTGATGGTTTGGGAGGCCCATAAATGCACCATTAGAGGTCTCCGGATAAAGAATTGTACACGCCTCAAGAAGGTGAGAGCCCAGCAAACCCTTGACCTTCTGGACAAAATCAGGGCCTTGGAGGCCACCCATAAACAATCATTAGCCAAACAGGCGCTGATGGATCTCACATCTCTGAGAAACCAACTGAGAACTCTGGCATTGGTCAGGGCTAAGGCCGTTATTGCGAAATGTAAACGTACCTTTTACGAACACGGTAACAAGTGTGGTAAAACACTGGCCAGGGCCCTGAGAGCTCAATGAGCGCGGGCCTTTATCCCTGAACTAATGGGGGAAGGGAACTCTAAGGTGCACACTACAGAGGGAATAGCACAGCAATTTCACAAATATTATACCTCATTATACAACTTGCTGTGGCGAACTTCAGAGAGAGATAAGTCCCTGGAACATGAGTCCATTCGGGATTATATTCAAAAATCAGGCCTCCCTCGGTTGACTGATGAAGCTCTGACAGCTATGGAGGCGCCTCTTACTGGGGAGGAGGTCTCACGGGCCATAGCCCAAATGCAAAGCGGCAAGGCTCCGGGTCCCGATGGCTATTTGCAATTTTATTACAAGACTTTCGGTGACCTACTGAGGCCACATTTTCTAGCTGCTTTTAATAACGCAGGAGAGGGAGCGATTCCCCCAGAGGATACCCTACGGGCCTTCATCACGGGGATCCCCAAAGAGGGCAAAGACCCTTTACACTGTCAAAATTACAGACCAATATCCCTCCTCAACGTGGACCTAAAGATCTTTACTAAGGTCCTCTCAATGCGTTTGATGGAGTGGATCCCATCACTGGTCCACTTGGACCAGGTTGGTTTTGTTCCCTCGAGAGAGGCGAGGGACAACACCACAAAGGCAATTAACCTCATTCATGCGGCCAAAACATGGCGAACTCCGATGCTACTTCTATCAACCGACGCCGAAAAGGCTTTCGATAGGGTACATTGGCCTTTTCTGTTTGAGACCCTTCGCCATGTGGGTCTCAGCCAGAGGATGATGAATTGGATATTGGCTATTTACTCCAGAACCTCAGCTCAAGTGAAGGTCAATGGCCAACTATCCTCCTCCCTGAGGATTACTAACGGGACAAGGCAGGGCTGCCCCCTGTCACCATTGATCTTTATTTTAACCCTCGAACCTTTCCTGCGTACAGTGAGAGATAACCCTAACATAACGGGACTCCATCTTAGTGAAACTTTGTCTCCAAAAATAGCTGCTTTTGCTGACGATTTACTATTTTTCATAACCAGCCCCCTGATATCTGTACCAAACTTGATGACGGAACTAAAGAAGTATGGAGCGCTGTCCTTCTTTCAAATCAACTACCAGAAATCGAGGGCTTTAAATGTCTCCCTGCCAACTTCGTTAGCAAATCTGCTGAGGGCAGACTTCCCTTTCAAATGGACGAGATCAAGAATCAAATACCTAGGTATTACCTTACCAAGTAAGTTGGAGGATATTTTTCCTCTTAACTCCCCCCCCCCCCCACTGACAGACATTAAAAGGGACCTACAGATCTGGCAGAAGGGCATGTTTTCCTGGTTCGGACGCTGCAGTATTATAAAAATGAATATTATGCCTAGAATATTGTACCACCTGCAGGCCCTTCCGGTCAGGATTCAGAGCGCCTTCCTTAGAGCGGTGAACCGAGCGATAGTTTCGTTCATTCACCCCCACGGCTAGCATAATCCATTCTACGTCTACCAAAGTTGCAGGGAGGAATGGCTCTTCCAGATGTGAATATGTATCACATTGCCTGTCATATGACGAGAATCATAGACTGGTGTCGACACGGGATACTAAAGCAATGGGTTCAGGAGTAGAGCTGGAAGGGTTACCTTGGTGTCAGAAAAGTCTTTTAAGCCGTACCCTAAACCACCCTACGGTGGGTGAGACATGGCGGATAGCCCAAAAAGCTTTTCGAGAGCAATCAGTTGCACCAAACCCTTCTCCGCTAACCCCAGTAATTGGGAACCGGGCCTTCAGCCCGGGACTCAGTGATCCCAGATTCCAGGAACTGAAAGAGGTTGGCAGATCTCAACTCCGCCACTTCATCAGCAATGGAAAGTGGATGACCAGGGAATAGATCATGACGGACCCTCTTTTAGCGAACCTCACATTCTGGCAAAAGCTCCAGCTAGCCCACTTTTTAGGATAACAGCCCACCCCGGTGCACCCTGACGTCCTTTGAGCTACTTTGCTCAGAGCAAGAGCCTGTTTGCCATGTGATCTCGTTAACATATCAAATCCTCATCGCACCCCCAAGGGGGTTCAGACCTCTTACATAGCCAAGTGGGAATGGGATCTGGGTTTAAAGCTAACTGACAGTCAAGTGGAGAGGATGTTTCTCTTCTCATGCAAGACTTCAGTGTGCGCAAAACAGCAGGAATCAGGGTTTAAGGTGTTATCTAGATGGTACTACATCCCAACCAAGATACACCGGATGTTCCCTCAGAGTTCAGACCGGTGATGGAGATGTGGAGAGGAATCAGGCTCTCTCCTACACATCCTCTGGTCCTGCCGATCCCTAACTCCATTCTGGACGGAGGTCCATCGCATTATGCAGAAGTTCACAGACAGGAAGCTGCCCAGGACCCCTGAGTTCTTTCTGCTACATCTTCATGAAGTACCGGGTAGGGCATACAGGAAATCTATCCTTCCCCTCTTGGTCACGGCAGCGAAAAGTTGCATCCCTCTGTTTTGGAAACGGACGGAGCCTCCGGGGGTGGGTGTATGGTTGAAGAAAGTGGCAGAAATCAACAAAATGGAGGACCTAGTGGCAACAGACAGAGGTCTTAGAGAACAGTACCTCAAAAAGTGGTTCTATTGGCCCGAGTTCTACTACTCGGAGGAGTATGCGAGGCAGATGGTTTGATTAGCCAGCGATTTACGAAGACCGGGATGGGTGCCGTGGGACCGATGGAGAGCCCGGAGGCAAGGCTGTTCTTCCCATCCCACCCACAACCCCTCCCTTCCTAACCCTTTCCCCCCCATACTCTTCTTCTTTCCTTTTTCCATCTTAATCTCTATTCACATTAAGTTTAGCTCTCTTCCTCAGTCCCTTTTAAGGATTTACGACCCTTGGGTCGTATCCCCCCCCCCCCGTTTTCCCTTACGAATAAATTGTTTTTTAAAGGCTAACCTCATGTGGGATACAGCAAGCTTCTTTACCTAATGGTATATCACCAAACTTATAAGCACATAGATTGGATTAGTGAACTTTTGGGGTTTCATGTTCTAGCTACTACCAGTTGTACCATGCTGTTAATCTTAAATGGTTGTGCTGAACCTACAGTATACACAATATACTATTGTACTTACTGTACCATCATATAATTGTTTTTGTATTTCTAATCTTTTATCAAATAAAGAATTAAAAAAAAAAAAAAGAAATAATAATAATAATAATAATAATAATAATAATAATAACAACAACAACAATGATAATAATATTATTTTTTTTTTGTATACAAGAAGCCCATTCAGTCTATATTAAATATGGGGGGATGGAAGGGGGGTGAATATTCTCCAGTTGTGTATAAAGGCCTTTCAGTAATATTAAATAATACTACTACTACTACTACTACTACTACTAATAATAATAATAATAATAATAATAATAATAATAATAATAATAATAATACTAGTAGTAGTAGTAGTAGTAGTATTAGTATTATTATTATATAATCCAAAACCATCAAGAGTCATTTAAATCAC